>NC_081183.1:98373260-98560738 GCF_029867415.1 Vicia villosa | reverse complement strand
AAAATAAAAAACAATGAAATAAAGCAATAAATCTAACGTAAGGCTAGATCTACGAAAAGTTCACAACAATTTCCAGTATAGAAATCGTTGTGAGAAAATAAACGGTTAAATGAAAGCAGAATAAGGAAAAGCAGTTCGCGGTACAATTTCGGCAGCACTTCGTTGGCAGGAAATCGGACAGATTGAAGTGAAGTGACACGTCCTATTTATAGGAGGGGCTTTTCAGTTGCTTTGCGTGAAAAGGGGAGCTTTTTGCAGACTGGACGTGGAGACGTGCGTCTCCTATTCTTCAGGAGGCAGCTTGACTGACTTGAGACGTGCGTCTCAAGTGGAGAGAATGTAGGGGCAGTGGAGACGTGCGTCTCCCTTTGCTGACGTGGCAGAGAGAACGTGGAGACGTGCGTCTCCACTTGCTTGCATGGTTTGGGCTACGCATTTTTGTTCCTTGTGGGCTGGTTCGTCTCTTTTGGGCCTTTTGGGTCCTTAATTGCACCCCTCTTTCACTTCAGCACTCCCTTTTCATCTTTTAGGCATAAATATTGGTCATTTAAGCTCAATTTTCTTTCCTTTTCGCAAATAGTCGTAATTGAAGTGTAAAACCTGAAACAAAGCAAAAACACGCGTAATATCATAATAAATTAACATAATAAACGGAAAATGCTATAAATATCTATGGATTTTAAGCTAAATATACGATATAAAATCGTGTTATCAAATTCCCCCAGACTTGAACCTTTGCTTGTCCTCAAGCAAAATAAGAAGATAAAGATAAATGAAACACACTTCCACCATGTCGTTCAGTCATACTCAGCTACATAGCGTTCTTATTCGGAAATAATGATAATGAATCTAGCAATAAACCTATAGTAACAACACTAAACAACTCCCAGTATGCATACCAATCCGAATCATGCCATTATAGCTCGACCTATTTGACTTGTCATCATGTTTCACCCTTTTCATTCGCGCGCAATCACATTAAGCCCATTATCTTGACACGCACATAGCAGAGTAGTCGGTTAGTGACTATGATCCTTCTCACGGAGTTCTGGCACAATATGTGGTATACTCCTTAGCATTCACTTGTAGATTGTGGGGAATCGGACAATAGTCCTTCCTACCAAGTTCATTACCAGATGACTTCTGAACCAATCGACAGTGAGTTTTTTAAATTCTTTGTATTTGAAATTTGCGACCGTTAGGTTAAATGATCTTGTGAGGATCACCTTACTTAGTAGGCACATTTCTTCTTATGGTTGAGCACATAATTATCATTATGAGGATCATACACTTATATTCATCGACTCTCTGCGTAGTTTGTATCTAAGACGGTGCCGACTGCTAGAATAAACTACTAAGGGTTATTTCAAAACTTAAAGTCGGTGGTTTTGGTACAACGGGTACTCAAATCGGTTACGCATACTCGGGGGTTTTAGAGTGTTGGGACAATAAGGATATTGACTATATTCAGTTTCAATGCGTTGAGTGTTTGAGTAGCTTTGTATTTCTCGAACGTGTGGGGTTTGCGTTTATCGTTTAGGAGCAAAAATTTTTTGTTATGGCTCAAGAAAATGGAAGAAATTGAAATAACTACGGAATTATACATATAAGACTTAAATTCCATAAATATACTTTATTGAATTTGAAAAACATTACAAGGAAGGGAAATAACTGAAGGGAAAAAAATAAAACTAAAGGAAATAGAAATAATACGACTCCCCCAGACTTAGATGATGCAATGTCCTCAGTGCATAAGAACTACTCCTCATTGTTGCGGTTTCGAGAACTGCTCGCGCCTCTTGTACGAACACGGCGACGTCTATCAGGAGAGTCGTTCACACAAATGTCAAGATCATGCAAATAGGTAGCAATTTCAGCGTATTGACTTTCGTTCCTAATAGCATAGTCACGGTGCTCCTGTTGCATCTCTCTGATGAGCCTAATTGTTTCAGTTTGGTTTGTCTGCATAGCTTGAACGAGTTGATCTTGGCGTTGAATAGCAGCATACATGGCTTCAAGAGTGATAGGCGGAGGGTTGTTTGGAGGAGGTTGGTTGACATCAGCTTGCCCTTGGTTGAGTTCTTCTTCATTTGCATCCATAGGTTCATTAGGATGTTCTTGTTGGTCATCTTGAGGGTTGTCTTCAATAAGCCTCCAACGTTGAACATAACGGATGTTGATTCTTTCAGGGCATGGAAGGATAACATAAGGAATAGGAACTTTGTTGACGACCAAAGTGTAGCGGCCATCGTGGCGGCGTGAAACCAAGTGGGAATCGCGGCAGTAGGTGAGATCGAGTGACTGAGCAGGCTTCATGAGATGTGAGAGTGAGAGGAGCTCGTCACCAAGACCTAAAGCACAGGCTAAGGTAGTAATAATGCCTCCAAGCAAGAATGGATTTGTAGCGGGGGCGTTAACTAAACCTTGGATGTGTTGGAACATAAACGGTGCGGCATTTAAACGGATATTGTTAAGCGCACAGTAAAGGAAAAATAATTCATTTTGGTTTACCTTGTGGTTGTTAGATCTCGCAAAAATAGTATGCCCCAAGACACGTTGAAAATAACGTATAGCGGGGTTTTGAATGTGGGAAGCATGGAGAGCTCTCCAACCAGTAGGATTTTCTCCAGTGAGGTTGAACCAAAATTCAAAAGCGAGATCCTCCCAAGATCGACCATTGAGTTCTTGAAAGATTGAGCGGTGAGCAATTGGTGCATGATTAAAATGCAAATATGAAGCTACGACATCTTGTTCGAGAGCATATTCATGGTTGAACATCCGAAATTGGATGCTACCGGTTGAGAGTGGTTGATTAGAGGGAGTGTCGTAGTTGAAAGAACTCAAAAATTCTAAGATGAGCGGCTCATAAGTAGGTACGGGTTCGGTACAAAGATGGTGGAGGCTAGATTTGGTGAGCAGACGGGTAACACCATCAATGAGACCCAAAGTTTCTAGACACTCGGTGTTCACAAATTTTGTGGGAACAACCGAACGTTCGTAGAAAGCAACATATTTTGTTCGTTGAGCATCATTGTCATCATCTCGGAAGATAATGTTTGAAAGGTCGGGAGGTGGTCTCTCGGGACGCTCACTACGGATTAATGAACGTGGAGGCATGGTGAGTATGGAAATGAAAAATAGAAATGTATTGTAGGAGAAATAGAGAATGGTATGAAAGTTGTGAAGAAGAAGAGTGGTGGTGGTGTGGTTTTATAGTGAGGTTTGAAAATGGTGTGGTTAATGGAAAATTAAAATGGATTAATGGTGGTGTTTGAAGTTTGAATAGAATAGAAGGTTAGGAAATGATGAAGAATTAAGAGGTGAATGATGGAGGATGAATGAGGTTTATGGAGTTTAAATGGAATAAATAGGGGAAGAATGAGGAAGATTGAATTTTGAAATTCAAATTCAAAATTAAAGAGGGAAAGAAGAATGGTCTGCGTGGTCAAATGCAGACTGCTGGCCTTGGGAGACGTGCGTCTCAGGCAGTCAGTCTGCTGGGGCAGAGCATGGAGACGTGCGTCTCCTGTTCCTTTGGTTCGTGTCAGCTGGCCCCACACAGATGGAGACGTGCGTCTCCTGCTGTAGGCAGGTGGGTCACGCATGCAAGTGACCAGACAGTGCTGACAGATACCATTAATATTGTCCATCAGTTTATAACAGTGTCGAATTTAAATACTATTAACAGCAAAAAATTATAGGGAAGTATATATATAGCAGTCAATAGCAGTGTAACATAACACAGTAGCAGTAATCAAAAGAATTTTGCATTTAATAATAAACCAGTACTGAGTGTTAACAGAAGTAGAAAACAAAAGTGCAGAAAAATGCAAATCTAAACTAGGAATAGAAATTACTAAAACTAGAATAAAATCTAATAGTCTAATACGGTAACATCTAGCCACGTCTATTTTTGTTCTGATTAGACTGAATGTGATTGAAAACTTCGTCGAACTGAGCATTTACGGTGTCGATAAAATCAAAGAAATGCATTTGCAAAGTGTGTAGCTCGTTGCGCACATGTTGAACATCTTGTTGTAGCGCAGTGATGGCTTGTTCGTGCGTATTCAGATTAGGCATTCTTTGACTCACCGATGCAGTAGATGTAGCGGGTTGTTGTTGCTCGACCTCGACATCATTCATATCAACAGTGTGATCATCAACAGAATTTTCAGAACGAGTTTCAGGCTCATACTCAGATATAGGTTCAGCAATAGGAAGAGGTTCATAATCAGGAATGGGTTCATCAACAGGAAGAGGTTCATAATAACCAGGAGGCGTTTCAGGTTCAGATTCAGATGCAGGCATTTCCTCATCAAAATGTTCATAAGCTTGAGGAGTTTCAGGTGATGGCTCTCTCTCAGGAATCTGACCATAGTAAAGCCAGTTGGCAGGGTTGTGCACACTCGTCCTAGGATTCGGTAAGGTGAACTGATACCAAACTTTGTTATCAATTAGCAATTCAAAACGATCAGGTCCAAGATTACCTATGATACCTCGATTAAAGCAGAAATTGATGTCTATAGAGGTATGGGTACCAAGAGGTGTCAATCTAAGCAAAGGCACTCTCATTCCTATGGCATTAGCGATCATAGTGACAAATCCGCCGATCCTAATGGGTGAAACTTCGTCTTGCGTGATGCGCTCGAAGTTTGTTAGCATGAATGCGATGGCATTGACCGGGCGATTCTGAGAGGTACAAAACATGATGAACAACTCTTCTCTAGTGACTTCAGTGACATTATCAGGCTTTCCAAAAATATAGTGAGCAAGGATCTTGTGAAAGTAGCGGAAAGCAGGATTGTGGATGTTCTCAGATTGAAATTCATTCTCTTCAGGGTTGTCGTTTCCAGTGATCTTGCCCCAGAATTTTTCCAACTCCCAGTATGGAAGGTTTTCTTCAGCTACTTGGGCGTATGCATCAGGTCCATGAGGTAGTTCTAACATTTCAGCAAAATCTCGGATGCAGAAATTAAACTCCATACCAAAGAGTCTAAAGAGAATAACTCCTTTTTTCAGTCCTTGTCCACAGTTTGGGAGATAGGTCAGGGAGCTCAAGAATTCCAGAGTGAGCTTCCGGTAAGTGCTAAACTTGCGGAACAAGTGAGAGCCAGTCCAACCAATTTGGTTAAGCAGGTGTAGGATGCTTTCTTCGATACCAAGTTTCACCATAGTTGGTTGGTGAGGATAGCAAGTCAAATCCATGTGTCTTCCAACCAGCTTGTTAAATCTTGCTTCTTGTCCTCTACCACGGAACACAACTTCCATGTTATCAACTTCTTGCATCGTAGTTAGTAGTTAAATGAAAAACCTAGAAGTTGAAAATATTGAGATTAAGTTAGAACTAGGCTAGTGTTCATTTTTTTTAAAAAAAAACAAATAAAATTAAATAAAACAAGTTATAATAATAATTATAATTATAAAAAGGAAGTATTTTCATGAGTTAAGAAGGCTGTTATAATTATAATAAATATTATAAGATGTATGAAAAATAATAAGAAAATTAAAATCTAGAATAATTTAAAAATAGAATAATTAAATGAAAATTAAAGGTTAAAATTTTAAAATTAAAATGAAAATAAATAGAATAAATAAATAAATGTGGGTTGTCTCCCACCAAGCGCTTTGTTTAATGTCGTAAGCTCGACGATTTTAAAATAGAAAACTATTTTTTCGAAAGAGCGGGCAGTTCGTCTAGTTTAAAAACTTCGATGTTTTCATCGTATTCGTGATGATGGTAATACTTAAGACGTTGCCCATTTACGACAAAAGGTTTGACGGTTTCTCCTTTGATTTCTATTGCTCCACTTGGAAATATGTTAGTTATTTCGAAAGGGCCAGACCATCTAGATCGTAACTTACCAGGAAATAATTTTAGTCTAGAATTAAATAAGAGCACTTTATCGCCTATGCTAAATTTTTTCCTAGAGATACGCTTGTCGTGCCATTTTTTCGTTCGCTCTTTATAGATTTTGGCGTTTTCGTAAGCGTCTTGTCTAAGTTCTTCTAATTCGTTTATGTCTAAAAGTCGTTTCTCACCAGCGGCAGTGTAGTTTAGGTTTAAGTTCTTAATGGCCCAATAGGCTTTATGTTCTAACTCTACCGGTAGGTGGCATGATTTTCCATAAACGAGTTTGAATGGGGTAGTTCCTATTGGAGTTTTGAAAGCTGTTCTATAAGCCCATAAAACTTCATTTAGCTTGGTTGACCAATCTTTCCTAGATATAGCAACAGTTTTCTCCAATATTTGTTTTATTTCGCGGTTAGATACTTCTACTTGACCGCTTGTTTGTGGATGGTATGGTGTGGCTATTCGATGATTCACTCCATATTTTCGAAGGAGTTTCTCAAGTATTCTTGAAATGAAATGGGAACCACCATCGCTAATTACCAATCTTGGCACACCGAACCTAGGAAAGATGACGTTTTTGAAAAGTTTGATAACTACTCGTGTATCGTTTGTAGGAGAAGCAATAGCTTCTATCCATTTTGAAACGTAATCGACGGCTACGAGTATATATTGATTTCCAAACGATGACGGAAACGGTCCCATGAAGTCTATTCCCCAGACGTCAAATATTTCTACTTCAAGAATGCCTTTTTGAGGCATTTCATCGCGTCTTGAAATGTTTCCAGTTCATTGGCATCTATCACAGCTTAGTACAGCAAAATAGACATCTTTCCACAAGTTGGGCCAGAAAAGTCCAGATTGAAGGATTTTGGCGCAGGTTCTAGATGTGCTATGGTGTCCTCCACACGGTGCAGAATGGCAATGTGTTATTATGCTTCTTATTTCCTCTTCGGGTACACAACGTCTAAAGATTCCATCGGGGCCTCTTTTGAACAGGAGTGGGTCGTCCCAATAGTAATGTTTTAGGTCATGGAAGAATTTCTTCTTCTGTTGGTAACTTAGATCAGGAGGAAGCACACCAGCAGCTAGGTAGTTTACAAAATCTGCATACCAAGGTGCGTCAGATCGGGCTAAAGCTATTTCAGCTACTTTGTCGGTTTCAGAGTTTGGATGGTATGGTTCGAATTCATTTGCCTCTAATTGGGCGATGAGTCTTTCATAAGGGAAATCATCGTCAATTGGTACTTGTTTGGGTTTCAGATTTTCTAATCGAGAGAGGTGATCTGCTACGACATTTTCAGTGCCTTTCTTATCTTTAATTTCCAGGTCGAATTCTTGCAGTAACAAGATCCATCTCAAAAGTCTTGGTTTGGCGTCCTTTTTGGTTAGGAGGTACCTAATGGCGGCGTGGTCAGTGTATATGATTATTTTGGCTCCCACCAGGTAAGAACGGAATTTGTCTAATGTGAATACGACAGCTAATAATTCTTTTTCTGTCGTGGCATAATTCATCTGAGCTTCGTCTAGGGTTCTACTCGCATAATATATGACTTGTAGTTTCTTATCCTTTCTTTGTCCTAGAACGGTTCCTACAGCATAATCACTTGCGTCACACATTATTTCGAAAGGTTCATTCCAGTCGGGAGGTTGCATAATTGGCGCAGAGATCAATGCTTGTTTAAGCGTTTGAAATGCTTCAGTGCATTTATCGGTGAAAATAAATTCGGCGTCTTTCATAAGTAGTTCAGTTAAGGGTTTGGTTATTTTAGAGAAATCCTTAATGAAGCGTCGGTAAAAACCAGCATGTCCCAGAAAACTTCTTATTTCTCTAACGGTTTTGGGAGGTTGGAGGTTTTCGATAATTTCGATTTTTGCTTTATCAACTTCGATTCCTCTATCGGATACGATGTGTCCAAGTACAATTCCTTGTCGAACCATGAAATGGCATTTTTCCCAATTAAGGACTAGGTTTACGCTTACGCATCGTTTAAGCACCATTTCAAGGTTTTCTAAACATGTTTCAAAACTTCCTCCACAGACAGAGAAGTCGTCCATAAAGACCTCCATTATTCCATCTAGGAAGTCGGCAAATATTGCCATCATGCATCTTTGGAAGGTCGCGGGTGCATTGCAGAGCCCAAAAGGCATTAGTCTATAAGCGAATGTACCATAAGGACAGGTAAATGTGGTCTTCTCTTGGTCGTCAGGGTGGAAAGGAATTTGGAAAAATCCGGAGTATCCATCCAGATAACAAAAATGTGAGTGTTTAGCTAGGCGTTCGAGCATTTGATCTATGAAAGGTAAAGGGAAATGGTCTTTTCGGGTAGCTTTGTTTAGCTTCCTATAGTCAATGCACATTCTCCATCCAGTTTGGGTACGTTGTGCTACAGATTCTCCCTTTGCATTAGTGATTACAGTGACTCCTCCTTTCTTTGGTACGACGTGAACAGGGCTAACCCATTTACTATCGGATATAGGATATATTATTCCAGCTTCTAGCAGTTTTTGGATTTCCTTTTTAACCACATCGCTCATAATAGGGTTTATTCACCTTTGATGTTCCCTAGAGGTTTTACTATCGTCTTCGAGCATAATGCGGTGCATACACAAAGAAGGGCTTATACCTTTCAGATCTGATATGTTGTATCCTAAAGCGGTAGGGTATCTTCTTAGGACATTAAGTAATTTTTCAGTCTCAGTTCGTCCTAAGTTGGCGTTCACTATAACTGGTCGATTTAGTTCTTCGTCTAGAAATTCGTATCTAAGATCGGTAGGAAGTGTTTTTAGTTCTACAGCAGGTTTCTTAGGTCCAGGTATAGGATCGGGAGTTAAGGCTAAGCATTCACTCAGGTGGTTATCTTGATATTCCTCACGCCAGTTGTCATCTTCAAGAATTGGCGGCATAGGAATTCTTAGGATCTCGGTTTCCTTATTTGGTTCGGATTTTATTTCCTTGACACACTCGTCGATTATGTCAGCAGAACAGCATGTGTCAATTATAGAAGGTGCTTTTAGGAATTGGGAAAGGATAAATTCTATTTTCTCTTCTCCTACTTCGAAAGTAAGCTTTCCTCGCTTTACATCTATAATTGCTCCAGCAGTTGCTAAAAATGGTCTTCCTAATATGATCGGGATGTTAGAATCTTCTTGGATATCCATAATGATGAAGTCAGTTGGGATGTAGAATTGACCTACACGAACAGGGATATTCTCTAACATTCCTACAGGGTATTTAACTGAACGGTCTGCTAGTTGAAGAGACATTCTTGTTGCTTTAAGCTCACCTAGATTGAGTTTCTTACAGGTTGAAAGAGGCATCAAACTAACACTAGCTCCTAGATCGCACAAGGCCTTCTCTATGATGGTTTTTCCAATTACGCAGGGTATAGAGAAACTACCAGGGTCTTTCAGTTTTGGAGGCATGTTATTTTGGATGATAGCACTACATTCAGCGGTAAGCGTTATAGTTTCGTTATCCTCGAGTTTCTTTTTGTTTGATAAGATTTCTTTTAAGAACTTAGCGTACGAAGGCATCTCAGTTATGGCTTCTGTGAACGGTATGGTTATGTTTAATTGCTTCAGAAGTTCTACAAATCTTTTAAATTGCGCTTCGGTTTTTGATTTAGCTAATCTCTGAGGGTAAGGAATTTGTGGCTTATAAGGTGGTGGTGGAACATAAGGTTTCTCTTTTTCGGGTTCCACTTCGTTATTGTTCTCATTAGTCTTAGCAGTTTGTTCGTCAGTTGTTTCCTTCTGGGTTTCCTTTGGCTCTTGTTGTGACATGGGTACGTTTTGGGTTCTAGGATCTATGGGTCCATCGTAATTAGTTCCACTTCGTAGTGGTATCGCGTTCGCATGTCCTTTAGGATTGGGTTGAGGTTGAGCAGGAAACGTGCCAGCAGGGGCAGCAGTAGGTGCTTGTTGTTGAGCTACTTGTGAGATTTGAGTTTCTAACATTTTGTTATGCGTAGCTAAAGCATCTACTTTGTTTGATAGTTGTTTTAGTTGCTCGCTATTGTGGATGTTTTAATTCAGGAAGTCTTTATTGGTTTGTTGTTGGGAAGCTATGAAGTTCTCCATCATGATTTCTAGATTGGACTTCCTAGGGGTGTTTTGAGCAGCTACAGGCGCTTTTTGGTAGCCAGGTGGTACAGCAGGTGCTTGTCCAGGCGCGTACAACGCATTGTTGTTCTTATAAGAAAAGTTCGGGTGGTTTTTCCATCCAGGGTTGTACGTGTTAGAATAAGGGTTTCCTTGAGCGTAATTTACTTGATCAGATGGGACTCCAGTCAAGAGTTGGCATTCAGCAACTACATGCCCAGTCAATCCACAAATCTCGCAGTTAGGTGCTACAGCGGCAGCGGTGGCTGAAGGAGTGATGGTTAAATTCTCGATCTTTTGAGTTAAAGCGTCTACTTTAGCGTTAACGCGGTCTATACCACTTATTTCGTACATTCCTCCTTTGGTTTGGGCTTTCTCTAGAGCGGCTCGTTCTCCTCCCCATTGGTAATGGTTTTGTGCCATGTTCTCTATGAGTTTGTATGCTTCATCATGGGGTTTGTCCATTAATGCTCCGCCAGCAGCGGCATCTATAGTCATTTTAGTGTTATATAAGAGACCACCATAGAAGGTATGGATGATCAGCCATGGTTCGAGTCCATGATGAGGGCATATTCTAAGCATGTCCTTGTAACGTTCCCAAGCTTCGAAGAGCGATTCGTTATCTTTCTGGGTAAATCCGTTGATTTGACCTCTAAGTATAGCAGTTTTGCTAGGCGGAAAGTATCTCGCTAAGAATACTCTCTTCAATTCGTCCCACGTAGTTATGGAATTGGAAGGCAGGGATTGAAGCCACGCTCTCGCTCTATCTCTCAATGAGAAAGGGAAAAGGCGTAATCGAATAGCTTCGGAACTAACGTTGTTGGCTTTGATAGTGTCGGCGTATTGCACGAACACGGATAAATGGAGATTGGGGTCGTCTACAGGGCTTCAAGAGAATTGATTCTGTTGAACAGCTTGGACCAGTGAAGGTTTCAGTTCGAAATTGTTTGCCTCAATCGCAGGTGGTGCAATACTTGAATGCGGTTCAGCGCGCGAAGGAGCGGCATAGTCTCTAAGAGGACGAATAGCAGCCATCTCTAACTTCGGGGTGATTTGATTGATTTGATCAGTAAAAATCAATTTCTGATTAATCGGAATTCCGATCCAGTGTGACGCTGATTTGAAGGCACATCGTGGGCTACACCGTTGCAAGCGTTAGATCTGATGGCAGCTGGATCAGATGGTTGCCAGTTGAGTACACGTGGTGGTCGTCCTAGAAGCGAGAGCACTGGATCCTTCAAAACAGCGCGCGCCCTTTTCATTTGAATGGGACCAATCAGATGACGACACATAGTCATCTTCTTCACCAAAATCTGCAGAATCTCTTTTACACCTATTTTTGCATATACGCTGTAATAGATACTCGTTTTTTACACCTGCGAAAATCAAACGGACACGAAACTACGCCAAAAATTTGGCGCGACCACTCCAAATGAATCGTCCAGTAACACTGATCATTATTATGGCATCAATTTGGCTTAATTTTGGCTTAAACCAAAAGCCCTAAATCAAAGCTTTGAAACCCTAACATGGCATAATGATGTATACGGCATACAAACGTGATTAATTCTCCAGAAACAATAAACACGTCAAGGTAAACACAATTATGCAATTTAGATTCATGAATGATGCGTGTATCATGCAAATTGAAAGAAAGTAAGTGTAGCCAAACCGTGATGAATTGAGAGCGATTGCAAGAGTGTTAATCTTCGAGATTGATCTGAATCCCTTCAATGATCTCCCAGGAACGTTTTGGAATGACTAGAACGCCTTGAATTGGCCTTGAATTCAGAATTGTAGTTTGAGTTTTCTTCCACTTTTGCAATTCGGTTTTAGGGTTCCTTTGAGCCAAAAATTCGTGTCCTGGTGATCTGAGGGTGTTGTGTTTATATATTGGAAGGAATTAGGTCAACAATTATAGAAGGAATCTTGCCATATCTTTGATTGAATTTTGAAAAAAATATGATTGAAGTATGATTTTAAATCTTTCCAAATTTACTCAAACTCAATATTTTTCAATCATTCTTGGAGAAAACGAAATTGATCGCGACTTTACGTGTCTATAAATCTGATAACTGCAAGTGCACAGTCGTGTCGTGTAGTTTTAAAAGATATCGAATCCACAGGGACTATGAATCGATCTACCGTTATCTAAGGTTACTATGTAAAGCTAGGAGTACTAAAATTTCGATTGTTCCTAAGGGAAAGTGATTGTGAGAAAATTAAGAATAATAATAAAAGACAGGTATCAGTATGTATTTCGTTTAACTAAAGGTAATCCGAAGGTCCATTGGCTTTTGCATAATTAAATTAAAAATCTTTACTAATTCCAATTGATTAAAAATCCTCGTCTCAAACTTTCGCTCTGTTGATTCAGACTACTATCCTAATCCTAATGTACGCTTTCGCCATCCCATTAGATTTTAGAAGAGCTTTTTGGAAACAATGTAATTAATAAAATGCCTATTTTACGAGGTCGTTATCTATTTAAATCTCCTAATCTCAAACTTTCGCTCTGTTGACTCGGAGCAAGCTAATAACCCTAACGTACGCTTTCGCCATCCCGCTCGAGTGTAAAAACAATTTTTGAAAATAAATAAGTTCCAATTAGTCTTAATACGCTTTCGCCATCCTTAAAACTAATGTCCTATGTCTACTATCCAGTTAAAATCCTCAAACTTTCGCTCTATTGGTTTTAACCTTTGACCGTCCTAAGCCCTCAAACTTTCGCTCTATTGGTTTTAAGACTTACTAATTAAACTAGACATATAAACCAAAAATAAGTGATAGTTAATAAAACATAATTTAAGCCAATTTATTTCGGATCCCTACGGTTAACTTACTTTACATACCGACACCTTTAGTAATTTAGCCAGACATATTAATATGATTAAACATGCATAAATCGGTTCGGTTCATAATAATAGACATATTAAATGGAATATAATATATCATGCAATAATAATATAAATAAAGGCGGTAAATAAAAAACCTGAATTAAAATAAATCTGGATTGAATTGAATCTTGAAGTACTCGAACTTCCACCACAGGTTGGCTGGATCGTTCTTCGGAATTTAAATGGCAGAAAATAAAAAACAATGAAATAAAGCAATAAATCTAACGTAAGGCTAGATCTACGAAAAGTTCACAACAATTTCCAGTATAGAAATAGTTGTGAGAAAATAAACGGTTAAATGAAAGCAGAATAAGGAAAAGCAGTTCGCGGTACAATTTCGGCAGCACTTCGTTGGCAGGAAATCGGACAGATTGAAGTGAAGTGACAGGTCCTATTTATAGGAGGGGCTTTGCAGTTGGAATCCGTGAATTGAGGAACTTTTTGCAGACTGGACGTGGAGACGTGCGTCTCCGTTTCTTCAGGAAGACTTGAGACGTGCGTCTCAAGTGGAGAGAATCAAGGGGCAGTTGGAGACGGGCGTCTCCTCTTGGTGACGTGGCAGAAGAGAACGTGGAGACGTGCGTCTCCACTTGCTTGCTTGGTTTGGGCTACGCATTTTTGTTCCTTTGTGGGTTGGTTCGTCTCTTTTGGGCCTTTGGGTCCTTAATTGCACCCTTCTTTCACTTCAGCACTCCCTTTTCATCTTTTAGGCATAAATATTGGTCATTTAAGCTCAATTTTCTTTCCTTTTCACAAATAGTCGTAATTGAAGTGCAAAACCTGAAACAAAGCAAATACACGCGTAATATCATAATAAATTAACATAATAAACGGAAAATGCTATAAATATCTATGGATTTTAAGCTAAATATACGATATAAAATCGTGTTATCAGAAATCACATGGAATATGGGAACAAATAATGATAGGATTTGATTCAAATTGGTATTTTAATTGAATATTTTGATTTTCATGATTTATATAAATTATTTATCACATTTAAAATGTAGATGTTGTTGATTGGCTGTATTTTTTGGTAAAACAAATAGTGTCTTTATCATGTCAAATCTGGTGTCATGACATGCATTATTCTGTTATGAAGTTCTCCTTGTGCAGGCCTTTACCTGATGTCAAGGCCGATGTCATGACATCCGAAGCTGCTGTGTTTTATTCTGTTCTAGTTATGGTTATATGATCTGTTAAGACACTGTGCGCCTTTTTTTTGGAAACATTGGATATTGATTTGATTCAGGACAACATTATGCGCTGTTATTCATAGGATCTTTGTTTTATGGAAATAGTTTTAATTAGGTTTAAAACTAATATTGGATCCAAGGCCCAGCCGCTGCAAGGTTATTTATAACAGTTGAAGAAGCTGTTGACTGTATGTTTTTTAGGGTTTGCCGTTCAGAAGGTTGTTGCAATTTTTTGTTAAGTCCTAGTTTTCTTGTAAGCCAAACAATCATCATGGTTGTCTTGGTCTAGGTGTTTTCGTGTTGTAATAGGTACTTGAAGCTTTTAAGCAAGAGTACCATTGTACTTGATTGAAGCTTTTAAGCAAGATCAAGTTGTGTCTTTGAAGTGTGTCTTCTTTTTATATGTGTTGCATGTTTGTCATCACTGCTGTGATTGAGGGGGAGCGAGAAGGATCTCAAATCTAAGTTGCATAGATTGAAGTTGCATTGGGTAGTTATTAAGTGAAAGGTGTAGTCTTGTTGTGTATTACTCTGAATTGATACTACTTAAAGTGGACTTCCTCCCTGGCTTGGTAGCCCCCAGACGTAGGTGTTTTTGCACCGAACTGGGTTAACAAATCTCTTGTGTTATTTGTTTTCTTTCCTGTTCATTTTTTTTGTTTTGTTCAGATAGTTGATGTCGTGACATCCTGTTCGACATCACGTGTCTGATTCCAGAATTTCAATTGGCATCAGAGCAGGCACCCTGCCTATTTTTTTCTGGGTGAGATCTAGGGACAGTATTTTTCTGGTATTATGGACAAAGAAGGTGGTGGATATGGGATTAGACCACCCATTCTGGATGGCTCTAATTATGATTATTGGAAACCTCGCATGGTGGCTTTTCTGAAATCCGTGGATAGTAAAGCATGGAGAGCTGTGAACAAAGGATGGGAACATCCTGTTATTACTGAAAAGGATGGCAAGAAAACTCTTAAACCAGAGGAAGAATGGGACAAAGATGAAGAGGCATTGGCTCTTGGCAACTCTAAAGCCTTAAATGCTTTATTCAATGGAATTGACAAGAATATATTCAGACTGGTACACCAGTGTGAACTAGCCAAAGATGTCTGGGATACCCTCAAGACTACTCATGAGGGCACCTCCAAAGTGAAGATGTCAAGACTTCAACTGCTAACTACAAAGTTTGAAAATATAAGGATGAGAGATGATGAAAGTATTAAGGATTTTCATATGAATATACTTGATATTGCTAATACCTCAGGAGCCTTGGGAGAGAAAATGTGTGATGAAAAGCTGGTGAGAAAAATTCTTAGATCTCTACCTAAGAGATTTGATATGAAAGTTACAGCTATAGAAGAGGCACAGGACATCAGCAAAATGAAGGTAGAAGAGTTAATTGGATCTCTTCAAACCTTTGAGATGGGAATCAGTGAAAATTCTGAAAAGAAGAACAAAAGTATAGCTTTTGTGTCCAACTCTCAAGAAGAAGTAGAGGAAAGTAGAGAAGAGAATCTATCTGAATCTATAGCTATGCTTGGTAAACAATTTAACAAAATTATAAGAAGAATGGATCAGAAGCCAAGACCAAATGTCAAGAACATCTCATCTGACACGAATAGATCCAATGACTCAGGTAGAAGAGCTAAACCTGAAGAAAAATATAATCACAGCAAAGGAATTCAATGCCATGGATGTGAAGGGTATGGACATATTAGAGTTGAATGTCCTACTTACCTCAAGAAACAAAAGAAAGGACTGTCAGTCTCCTGGTCAGATGAAGATTCTGGAAGTGACTTTGAAGAAGAATCAGCCAAACATGTCACAGCCTTCACTGGTGTCTGCAATTCTGATGAAGACTCTAGTGATGATGAGCTAACCTTTGAAGAACTGGCAGCATCCTATAGAAAGCTGTGTATCAGAAGTGCTGAAGTATGTCAACAAAGTGAAAAGCAGAAGAAGTACATAGCTCAGCTGGAGGATGATAACAAAGGCTTTAGTAAAACAATATCTGAACTAAACAATGAAATTATCATGCTACAATCCAAACTCGATCAGATGTCAAAATCTGTAAAGATGTTGAATAGTGGCTCAGATATGCTGGATGAGATTCTGCAGATTGGAAAGATTTCAGGAGATATGTCTGGTATAGGTTTTGTTGGTACAAAGAAACCTCCCCAGGATGGGAACAGG
The DNA here is from genome assembly GCF_029867415.1 of Vicia villosa. NCBI lineage: Eukaryota > Viridiplantae > Streptophyta > Magnoliopsida > Fabales > Fabaceae > Vicia > Vicia villosa. The sequence goes on along the minus strand of NC_081183.1, from coordinate 98,544,500 downwards.
ATTAAACCTGAAACTGAGATGTTGAACCCGATGTCAAGACATGCGACCCAACATCAAGACAGAAGTAAAATGAAGAGAAAATTTCAAAGATGGAGATGTCATCACTGTGGAAGATTTGGACACATCAAACCCTTTTGCTTCAGGTTATATGGATACCCAGATCAAGCTCCTTACTACAGACCTAAACAAGTCATGCCCATCCAAAAGCCACAATGGATACCCAAAAACATGGCTTTAATAGCTCATACATCTCTTAGAGTATCAGCCAAAGAAGATTGGTACTTTGACAGTGGATGTTCTAGACACATGACTGGAATCAAGAATCTACTTGTGGATATCAGAAACCATGCTACTAGCTATGTTACCTTTGGTGATGGAGCTAAAGGAGAAATCAAGGGAGTTGGTAAACTGAACTGCTCAGGAGTTCCAAATCTGGAAGGTGTATTACTGGTCAAAGGATTGACTGCTAATCTCATAAGTATTAGTCAACTTTGTGACCAAGGATACCAAGTTAACTTCAGTAGAGCTGAGTGTGTGGTCACTGATGAAGGGAAGAATATAATAATGAGAGGAGTCAGGTCCAAAGACAACTGCTACTTATGGACATCTCATGAGACTAATTACTCATTTGTATGTTCTAAAGAAGAAGAAGCAAAGCTGTGGCATCAAAAACTTGGTCATCTTCATCTAAGAGGTATGAAAAAGATTATCTCTACAGAAGCTGTGAGAGGAATTCCCAAGTTACAAATTGATGAAGGAAGAATTTGTGGTGAATGTCAGGTTGGAAAACAAACCAGGATGTCACATCCAAAGGTTAGACATCTGACCACGTCCAGGGTTCTTGAACTGCTTCACATGGACCTGATGGGACCTATGCAAATGGAAAGCCTTGGGGGAAAGAAGTATGCCTATGTGGTTGTGGATGACTACTCCAGATACACCTGGATAAACTTCATTAGAGAAAAGTCATATGTGTTTGATGTCTTCAAAGACCTGTGTCAGAGAATCCAGAGAGAAAAGGAAAATGATGTTGTAAGAATCAGAAGTGATCATGGAAAGGAATTTGAGAATCAAAAATTTGCTAATTTTTGCTCCTTTGAAGGTATACACCATGAGTTCTCCTCTCCTATCACTCCACAGCAAAATGGAGTTGTTGAAAGGAAAAACAGAACTATTCAAGAATCAGCAAGAGCCATGATTCATGCTAAGAAACTGCCTATTCATTTCTGGGCTGAAGCTATGAATACTGCCTGTTATGTTCATAATAGAGTTACCTTAAGGAAAGGAACTTCTACCACCTTATATGAGATCTGGAAGGGAAGAAAACCCACTGTCAAATACTTCCATGTGTTTGGTAGTAAGTGTTACATTCTGGTTGATATAGATCACAGAAGAAAAATGGATTCTAAGAGTGATGAAGGGATTTTTCTTGGGTACTCTACAAACAGCAGAGCCTATAGAGTTTTCAACTCAAGAACTAGGGTAATCATGGAATCTATAAATGTGGTGGTTGATGATGAACACAAACAAGCAGATGTCACATATGATGTTGGAACATTCTGGGAACAAGCAGCTGAAGACTCTAGAAAAGAAGATGAGTGCAGCCCCTCTGCTGCAAAATCTGAAGCTGAACTCTCTAACAAAGGACCTTCTATAAGAATCCAAAAGGATCATCCTAGTGAACTTATTATAGGAGATCCCAATAGTGGAGTAGTTACAAGGTCAAGAGAGCAAGTATCAAACTCCTGCTTTGTATCAAAAATTGAACCTAAGAATGTTAAGGAGGCTTTGACAGATGAGTTTTGGATTAATGCTATGCAAGAGGAATTATGCCAGTTTGAAAGGAATGAAGTATGGGAGCTGGTTCCAATACCACAAAATTCTAATGTCATTGGAACAAAATGGGTCTACAAGAATAAGTCAGATGAACTGGGAACTATAATCAGAAATAAAGCAAGGTTAGTTGCTCAAGGATACACTCAAGTTGAGGGAGTTGACTTTGATGAAACTTTTGCTCCTGTTGCCAGACTTGAGTCAATTAGGCTGTTGTTAGGGGTTGCATGCATTCTGAAATTCAAACTATACCAGATGGATGTGAAGAGTGCTTTCTTGAATGGATATTTGAATGAGGAAGTCTATGTAGAACAACCTAAAGGTTTTGCAGATCCAAACCATCCTGATCATGTGTACAAATTAAGAAAATCTCTTTATGGTCTGAAACAAGCCCCTAGAGCTTGGTATGAGAGACTAACTGAATTTCTTACTAGCAATGGATACAGGAAAGGAGGGATAGATAAAACTCTTTTTGTTAAAGATGAAGGAGGAAAGATTCTGATAGCTCAAATCTATGTGGATGATATTGTATTTGGTGGGATGTCAGACAAGATGACTAGACATTTTGTTGAGCAGATGCAATCTGAATTTGAAATGAGTCTAGTTGGAGAATTAACTTATTTTCTTGGGCTGCAAGTCAAATAGATGGAAGACTCAATCTTTCTCTCTCAGAGCAAGTATGCTAGAAACATTGTCAAAAAGTTTGGAATGGAAAATGCTACTCACAAAAGGACACCAGCACCTACTCATTTGAAACTGTCCAAAGATGAAAAGGGAACTAGTGTTGATCAAAGTTTATACAGAAGCATGATAGGAAGTCTGTTGTACCTTACAGCCAGTAGACCTGATATTGCCTTTGCTGTTGGGGTATGTGCTAGGTATCAAGCAGAACCCAAAGTCAGTCACATAAATCAAGTCAACAGGATAATGAAATATGTGAATGGTACCTGTGAGTATGGAATGCTTTACTCTCATGGATGTGAACCCATTCTCACTGGATATTGTGATGCAGATTGGGCTGGAAGTGCTGATGACAGAAAAAGTACTTCAGGAGGATGCTTCTTTTTGGGAAATAATCTTATTTCATGGTTCAGCAAGAAACAAAACTGTGTCTCCTTATCCACTGCTGAAGCAGAATATATTGCAGCAGGAAGTAGCTGTTCTCAACTTGTTTGGATGAAACAAATGTTATCCGAATACAATGTCACACAAGATGTCATGACATTATATTGTGACAACTTAAGTGCCATCAACATTTCAAAGAATCCCATTCAGCACAGCAGGACCAAGCATATTGATATTAGACGCCACTACATTAGAGATCTTGTTGAGGACAAAATAATTGGCTTGAAACATGTTGCTACAAACCTTCAACTTGCTGACATTTTCACAAAAGCCTTAGATGCAAATCAATTTGAAAATCTAAGAAATAAATTAGGCATTTGTCTATGTGAAGGATTATAGCAATTAATTAGGTGTGGGGCCAGCATTATTTCTCTCTCCAAATATTTGCTATCATTACAAATTAAAGTGGAGTTTCCCCCTCTTTTACATTTTGTCCAAACGGTTTCCATTCCTCCAAAACCTAACTTCAGCACTCACGCAACCTCTCTGTGTCATTGCATTCACAAACCTCTCGTCAGATTTCCATTCTCTCTCATCATGTCTCAAAGTACTCCCTCAAAGCAATCATCTCCTTCCTCTGAAAAAGCATTGGAGTCTAGGGCACCAAATATGGTGATTGATCAAGATGTCGTGTTGAATGTCGCACCATTAAACGCTGTTCCTGCTTCCGATCCTGTTCGCAGTCAACCAAGAAAGATGCATGCAAGAAAATCAACCGGAGGATCTGTTCCATAAACTTTTTCTGTCCAGGGTAGAGAGGGCTCTTCTTATGTTCATAATGCGATTGCAAATATTGTCACCAGAATCTTGAATGAAGGGCACAAGGTTGATGGAATATCTATTCCTCTAGCCCAAATGCCTGCTTCCGAGAACATCCAAGATGATCAAGGTGAGCAAGATGATGCTAGCAAAGATCAGGATAATGTTGAGACATCTGCTGATAAAAATGATGAGACCCCTGTTGCTAAAGATGTTGAGACATCTGTTGATAATGATGAGACCCCTGTTGCCAAAGATGTTGAAACATCTGAAGCTATCAATGTTGAAGCATCTGGTACCAAAGATGATGAGACTCTTGAACCTGAGAAAGATGAAGAGATTCCTGCTGTTCCTGCTGAGAAAGATGAAAGCCCTAATGTGCATGATGTGGTGGATCTAGATGATCTTGATGATCCTATTGATATTTGTTATACCCCAAAATTTGCCCGCATTATTTTTCAAGAAAACTCCAATCTGAAAATTAAAAGTCTCATATAATCATGGATTTTTATTTCAACAAAAATCCTGATATATGAAACACTTAGTTTTTAGAATTTTTCTTATACAGTAATTTGGCTTGCAGTTGAATTTATTCTTACGCAAACGCCAAATACTGTTTATTACTTCACACATGCTATTTATTTATTTACAGATAAATACTACTGACACAATTGGTACAGAGTTAAAATCTTTTTTGCAGGCGCAGAATCAGGAAACTCAGACTGTACTGGTAACAGTATATTAGTTATTTATTATGTCTGTGTTTTTTAACAAGTCATGTAAATAAACTTTTATTTCTCACATAAAACAAAAACAAAAACAACAAAAAAGAAAATTAACTTTGACTGTTGATTTTTCACTCTAACTGCTACCTGAACAGTCAGTTGACAGCCAAACTGCTGGCAATACAATTCTCAGTGTTTTGTACCATCAATCAAATCAATCTTTCACAATTTAAAATTCCAAGATCTTTGTGCTAGAAGTCTTCTGAATATCACGCGATTAGCAGAAACTCAGCACTGCACAAAAATCAGGTACGCTTAACTGTCTCCTACACAAACAGTCCCTAATCAGGGTTTTTCTTGTTTTTACAGGAGCAACAAGTTTTTGAGAGCTCGAATGGATTTCATACACATCCATATATCTCAAAATACCATCATACAAATTTTCAAACTTCAATTCACTCAGACGCACCGTCAGCAGCTCAAACAGTCAACAGACGACCCGTTTGACCAAAAAGTCAACAGACAGTCAAAAATGAAATTTTTTGTCAAAGTCCATATTTTGTCAAAGGATTCATCATTTGATCATTGGATGATCATAATTCATCAAGGAAAGATCAAAAATCAACAAAACCCTAAGATTCAAAATTAGGGTTTTTGCCTGAAAAGTCAACTCAACTTTGACTGATCATAACTCTCTCATCCTTCATCCAAAAAATTCAAACCAAAGCTTATTTTGAAGGAAATTCAATTATCTTTCAAATTCAATTGATCCCATGGTCAATGCATTCACCATTTGAAAAATATGACCAAAGACATTACAGGTCATTTTCAAAGTCAACAAAAAGACACTTTTTTCAAAAGGACACACAAGGAGCATCAAAAATCATTTTGACATGAGACCAAAGACATTGGTTAGAGGACTCTTTTAGGTTTCCAAAAAGTGCAAGATCTCCTTCATATGACAAAAATTGAGGGATCTACAGCTTGTTGAAGTTGGCTAAATTTTGGGAAAATGCATGAAATCAACATTGCTCAAAAATGTATTTTTTCCAAATGGGGCCAAGTTTTCAGCATTCAAACATCATTTCCATGATATTATGGGCCTCCCACGACCAAGACAAGGCCCAAACCTTTTTTATCCATTTTTGGCATGATTTTATCTTATTTTAAGATTAAAATTAAAAGGAAAATGGATGGATAAATGGTAGCTTAACTTCCAAGCATGACTCACCCAAGGAATCTTCATCTTTCTGCAGAGAATTGAAGAGCAAGGCAGGTGCATTGAAGGCAAGAAGACTTGGTCAATAATTCAAAGCTTTTTTAATATAAAAAATGCAAGAATTCCACAAAGGCAACTAGTTGCTTCTTAGCTTCAATTCTAAGCACTCAATGCTTATAAATAGGCTAGCATGCTTCAGTAACAAGAAGAGGACGAATTCAGTAGCATTCATAAGCATATAGCACTCTTGTAACAACTTGTAATTTTCAAAGAAACTTGGAATTCGAATTTTAAGTTTCAGTCCATTTCAATACAAAATAAATATTCAAACACCTTCCTTGAACATCAATAAACGTATCCCAATCAATTGCAAGCCTTGAAGCTCACTAAATCGAGCTATACAGGTCATAATTTGTTCGAACCTAAATCAACTTGTATCTGGTTATTCACACATGCTTAGCAAGATGTAGACATATAATTAAGTTTGGTTTGAGGTGTAGATCATTTCTGGAAACTTAATTGGAGTTTGAACACGTATACACGAAACTACCATTTTAGGCTTCTTCATCTCAAAATTAGGGCTTTCTGAAATAGGCAAAATTAGAGGTTCTAAGTAGTACCATTAGGTTCGTATGGATCAGACGAGTTGAATGGTACCATCGCGCCAAATTTCTTTGCACGTTTACCCCTATTCGTTATTTTGCAGGTCTGAAGTTCATCAATTACAGCGCTCTTTCATAAAAGCGCTGTAAAAGCCCTAGCGAGAGGTTGAAGATGATGAGGTGTTCCCACCTCATAGGACAGCCAGCGCGCGTACTTTTTAAAATTTCCTCTAATTCTGTGCTTTGCAGGTGTACTGATCACCATGTGCCTCAATTTCTGGACCATCTGATCTCATTTAATGAATCATCCAACGCGCCAGATCAAACAATCCTTATCATGGACCCTCAATCCAACCACACATGATCAGTATCCTTTTATTTTCTATTTTATTTTAATTTCTTTGTTAAATTAATTAAAAATAGTTTTAAAAATCCAAAAAATACACAAAAAATATTTTTAGACTTCTAAAATAATATATTATTTTCTGAAATAAAAATATTTTATTTTTCTTCAAAATTTCAATATTTTGCATAATTAATTAGTATATATTTATATATTTGCTTTTTAATTATTCTAACCAATCAAAAAATCATAAAAAAATTGTTCTTTATGTTAAATATTGTTTACATGTTATAAACTAATTTTGTACATATTTTGAATAATTTTATCCTTAAGTTTTAATTATTTGTATAATTATTTGCATAATTATGTTTTAATTAACTTAAATCAATTTCAAATCAAATTCCAAAAATTCCAAAAAATTAGTTTTTGTTTTAAAATTAATTAACAAATATTTTGTACATATTTTAAACTTAATTTCTAGGTTTAAATCTATTTTCATCTTTTTTTTTCTTCATTTTAATTTAATTAATCATGCATTAATTATAATTAAAATAAATCATAAAAAAATCCAAAAACATGCCCTTTTATTTTTCTTGCAATTTAAATTCCTAGATAAATGTATAGGATGTCAAATTCATGTAAATAGGCTAGTTTACATTTCCTGCACAATCGATGTAATAGCGTAGATTTACTTTCCGCACTTTACATTTCCGCATTTTAATTTCCAGCAAATATAAACTGCGTGTATGTCAAAGATAAAATTGAACCGTGAGATCACTAACTTCAAAGATAAAATATCTGAATACAATCACAATCACACTTGCACCTCTTAAGGTAATCCCTTCTCATTCTTTTCAAAATCAAAGTCAAAATTCTACTATTTTGAGTACAAAATCGAACCTTGCGTTTATATCCGGTGAAAGGATAGATTTTTAAAGGAAATAGGATAAAGACCTTACAACTCAGGGTAGACCTCCTAGTTTGCTTGCTCAAATCAAAACAAACAAAATTCTCATACACTGTTGTTTTTCAAAACAAAACTTTCCAAAAAGACAATACTTTGTATACATCCAAACACGGGTTATTACAAAGTTAACGTTCTTTTCAAAAACATCTTTCGAAAGATAAACAAGCATTTTGTATACATCCACACACGGATCATTACAAAATTCAAATTACAAAGGTATTTGAAACCACATATGAGCAATTTCAGAGCAATTGAAAAATGATCGAAAAACAAGTGAGCTAAGCAAACTTAAGAGCCCATGGATACAAAGGGTGCTAACACCTTCCCTTTGTATAACCTACCCCCTTACCCAGAATTTCTTTAAGGTCTTTTTTCTGTTTCTTTTATAAACCTTTCCTTAATTGGATAAAATAAAAGGTCAGTGGCGACTCTGTGAATTTTCAAAAAATGCGAAAGCATTAAGCGATAAAAAAGAGTCAGTTCACGTATCTCTACAGAACAGAGGTATGGCCCGGGATTAAAAATCGGAGGTCCACAGAACTGGCGACTCTGCTGGGGATATACTTTCAAAAAAACAAAATGTTTTCAAAAGGGGTTACCTTAAGAGAATAGGTCGATGTTATCAATTGTTTGACTTGATTGCTCTATTTATCAAAGGTTTGTTTGGGTATTTTGCTTGTGTGAAAGATTCTAACCCGAATCTCGAGATACCATAAGTATATGACAATAGACCAAGGAAACTGTACGGCATGTACCGATACGGTTGATCTGGTAGTCATCGTTAGTGCGATACTTTGGTTTATACTGATGTCCCTTGAAAACGATCAAGGAGTATATTAGGCTTCCGAAATGTCATTAAACACTAATTTGTCTTAGAACCTTTTTAGTTGAACTTGACTTGTGGCCTATTAAGTGGCTAGCTTTGAAATTGATCGAAGTTAGTTATCCTCGAGGAATGTTTTGATCGGCCGCTCGAGCGCCGTATTGAGATGTTACTTCCAAGGATCATAGAACCCGAATACTATTCTAGGACAGGTTTTAACCAACTCAACTTCAGTGGGGAGGGTATCACCTATCAGCTCCATGCAAGCCTTTAAACCTAAGGCTATTGTTTGATTTGTCTTTGTGTGCCACATGTTTGCATCATAAGCATATCATTTTTGCACCAAACACTTCAAGGATCAAAGAGTTTACCTTTGTTTTTGCAGGTAATGGCTCCCGCCACCAAAGATTACATCCGAATCAACATCTCAACGGTACCATCTGAACTAAAAGACTTAGTGTCAGAATTCCCCAGGAATGTTCAATTCACCGAAAGGCATGGTCACCTACTCCATTTGGTTACCTCAAAATTTGAAGAAGACATGATACGGGTCCTGTTCCATTTCTTTGACCCTGAACATCATTGCTTTACCTTTCCTGATTACCAGTTGGTACCCACTTTGGAAGAATTCTCTGAACTAATGGGATTGCCTGTTCGAAATCAATTACCTTTCACTGGTTTAGAAAGGATTCCGAAGCCTGAAGTCATTGTTGTTGCTTTACATCTGCGGAAATCAGAAATCGAGTCCAATTGGGAAACAAAGAGTGGAGTTAAGGGTTTGCTTACCAAGTTCTTATTGGAAAAGGCTCGACTACTGCTAGAAAACAAAGGTTATCCAGCTTTTGAGGAAGTTATGGCCCTTTTAATCTATGGTTTGGTTTTATTCCCAATTCCCGACCAGTTCATAAGTGTACACATCATCAACCTTTTCCTAATCCGTAACCCGGTACCAACATTGCTGGGAGACATTCTACATTCTCTACACACTCGTTCCATGAAGAAACGAGGAACTCTCATGTGCTGTATACCACTACTGGCTAGGTGTTTTACATTTCATCTTCCCCGATCAGTGTTGAGAAATGAACAAAGAATGCAATGGTCTCGCAGGATTATGTCTTTGTCTCATTCAGATATCCGGTGGAACAACTTCTTTCAAAGAGACATTACTATCATTGATCATTGTGGAGAGTACCCTAATGTGCCACTCCTTGGCATCAAAGGAGGCATCACTTACAATCCCTCTTTAGCTCTACGCCAATTCGGATATGCAAGGAGCAACGGTCCTCATGACATGATTATCCATGGCATTGTGTTTGATTACGAGAATGATTCTCATAGACACCGACGAAGGTTCATACATGCATGGGACAGTGTCTATAGAATAGAAAGCAAAACTTTGGGGCAATGGAATTCTATTCCTATGGAACCTTACCTCAGATGGGTCCGCACTCATGCTCAGAAACTCCTTATGCCATATCCCGCTGTTCTACCTGTGACTATTGAACCAGAGGTCGAAGGATATGAACCTCAAGTTATTCTACACCCAGACATGCCAACTGACCTAGAAGAGTTGCAAAAATCTTGGGTTCAACTCAAAGAGGAAAGAGACACCTTCAAAGCATACTGTCAAGACTATGAGAGAAGGATATTGGAGCTCACCAGACAGCTTCAAGAAGAACAGCAGATCAACACATTCCTGGGGGCAAAGAGAAAGCGTCCGCGGGAGACCTGAAGGATCATTTACTTTATTTCTGTCTTGTAAGCCCAAATGAGGCAAAGAAAAAAAAGAAGCAAAAAAAAAGGGAAATAAATTGATTGACTAACGTTTGTTTCTTCTTTAACAAATCTAAACTCTAAGATCCTTGAAAACATTGCACACACATTTCACTTCATGCATTGCATATACATTTCATACATTGCATTCATATACATTGCATATACATTTCATACATTGCATACACATGGCATCCAGTCATACACATTGCATAACAGGTTCACATGCCGGGTTTCTCATCTTCTCGCTGTTTATTTCAGTCAGAAGAGATGGAATCCGAGACAAGCATCAAGAATCTCGAAGCACAGAATGCCCAAGTTCAAGTGGCAATTCTGGAACTGGCAAAGGGGCAACAAGAACTGAAAGCCCTGATAATCAAGAAGAAAAAGAAGCCCAAAGGATCTGGAGGCTTAAGTCACCTGAAAAGGAAGATCAAAATCCCAGTCAAAAAGTTCAAAAAGCCACCGATCCCTGAAACAGTCGGTGACGATGAACAAGAAGACAATCAAAGCAACCAGGGTTCTGCTAAACCCTCTCTCTCTTCAAACGAAGAAGATGATCATTCTGGGGACGAACCGGATAATGAAAAATACCAACAGCTGGAAGACCGTATGAAAGCTATGGAGATACAGAAAGTACCTGGCTTAGATTTCAATGATCTGGGGCTCATCTCGGATGTTGTTATCCCTCCAAAATTCAAAGTTCCTGTCTTTGCAAAATATGATGGAGTTTCTTGCCCGAAACTACATCTGAGATCCTATGTGAGGAAGATACAACCTCATACTACAGATAACAAATTGTGGATTCACTTCTTCCAAGAAAGTCTGTCGGGTACACAACTCGAATGGTACTACCAGCTGGAAAATACCAAGGTTCATACTTGGGAAGAATTAGCTGCTGCTTTTTACAAACAGTACCAATACAATGCTGATCTTGCACCAACCCGTACTCAACTAAGAGGCATGTCAATGGGACCAAAAGAAAGTTTCAAAGGATATGCACAAAAGTGGAGAGATATGGCTGGAAGGGTTCAACCACCCTTATCTGATCGCGAACTAGTCGACATGTTCATGGGCACTTTAACTGGCCCTTTCTATAGCCATTTGCTGGGAAGCTCATCATCAGGTTTCACTGACCTGATACTGGCCGGAGAACGTGTCGAAAGTGGCATTCAAAATTGAAAAATTCAAATAGGTTCCTCCTCTGGTACTACAAAAAGGCCCATCAGCGGGAGAAATGAGGTCAATGCAACACAAATTCAGAAAAGTCGCAAAAGTGAGCAGCATCAATCTGTAGGGGCAGTTCTGATCTCTGCATCTGCACCTCAAAAAGATCAGCAGCCAAAATATACGCATCGACCAGATGCACCAAGAAGAAATTTTACCAGAATCAACATGCCAATCTCTCAGGCATTGCAGCACTTGCTAAAAGCAGATCTAATCACCTTAAGAGGTCCTCCAAAGAACGTCAACACTTCCTCTCCGAATTATCGCCCTGATGCAACATGTGCCTATCACTCAAACTGCCCAGGACATGACGCAGATCACTGCTGGGCCCTGAAAAATAAAATACAAGATATGATAGATGCTGGTGAAATTGAGTTCGATCCTCCAGAAACTCCAAATGTCATTACTGCACCTATGCCAAAGCATGACAAAACTGTTAATGCTATCCTGGACACTGTTTACATCTATGATGTGAACGAATTATCAACTCCACTCTGCGAAGTCAAAGGAAAGCTAATCCAAGCTGGTTACTTCCCAAGATGTGACCCCGACTGCTTTTACTGCTCCTGCCTGCCCAATGGTTGTGAAAATCTGAGGATGGGAATTCAAAAATGGATCGATCGCCGTATCATTATGTTTGAGAGGCTCCCTTCTATGGACGTGCTGTGCGAAGTCTTTGCAAACGGGATAAGAATAGAGGATGCCTCAGTTATCTCCAGCTTACCATTCAAAATCTCTGCCAAGGCTCCATTCAAAATCTCTGCTACACTCAAAGTGGCATCAGTAGTCATTGCTAGTCCAACTCCATTTCCATACTCCTCAGACAAAGTTGTCCCATGGGGATACAACACTAATGTTTACGTTCATGGAGTTAAGCAGAGTACCTCGACTGAAGAGACCGCAAAGTTAACTACTCCAACTGTGGGTAATATTGTGGGTACCAGCAAGATCACGAGAAGTGGAAGAATCTTTTCACCAGAAATTTCTCCAAATGTTGCTGCTGGTCCAGTCCGAGTCCCAGTTCCTAATCAAAATGTCAGCGCTCGAGGCAAAGAGCCACAAGTTGAACAAGTTCAAACCCCGGTGGAGATCACTGCTGAGGATCCATCAAAGCAAGAAATGGAGGAAATATTGAAAATCATCTGCAAAAGTGATTACAATATTGTTGAGCAACTGGGGCACACCGCTTCAAAAATCTCAATGCTATCTCTGCTAAAATATTCAGAAGCTCATGCCAAAGCTCTGATGAAGTTCCTCAAAACTGCGCATGTGCCTCAAGAGATCTCAGTCGACCAATTTGAGAATTGTGTTGCCAATCTAACCGTGAGCAATGGTCTCGGTTTCTCCGATGTGGATCTAACCCCTGCTGGAAAAAATCACAACAAAGCCTTACATATCTCCATTGAATGTAATGGCACCACTCTATCTCATGTGCTAGTAGATAACGGTTCTTCTTTGAACGTGTTACCAAAAACAGTACTAGAAAAGCTTGACTTCGAAGGAATTGTGTTACAACCAAGTGATGTTGTGGTAAGAGCCTTTGACGGGTCAACCAGAACGGTATACGGAAAAGTGAATCTCCCAATCAGAGTGGGTTCTCAAATCTTCGATTCTATCTTTTACGTAATGGAAATTCACCCAGCCTACTCCTGTTTACTTGGACGCCCTTGGATACACGGGGCAAACGCTGTAACTTCTACCCTGCATCAGAAGTTAAAATATCCAGTAAAAGGAAAGATTGTCACAGTCTATGGCGAAGAGGAATATGTGGTTAGTCACCTAAGCAATTCCAAATATGTCGAGTTGGAGGACGAATTCATCGAAACTCCATGCCAATCATTTGAGGTGGTCTCCCCAGATGTCTCTACCACCAAGCATATTCCTGCTACTCCAACTACAACTATGGCTTCTCTCAAAGATGCCAAAGCCATGATTAAACAGGGTGATTGCACAGTATGGGGACAACTTCCCGATATACCCTACAAGTCTGACAAGCTAGGCCTGGGCTATGATAGCGAAAATCAAAAGAATGATCAAGGTCCTCGTTCTGGAGGATTAATGTCACACTTCGTCAGCCAAGAAGTAAACGCTATTGAAGATGAAGGAGTGTTCTTGAACCATATCATTCAGCCATATCCAGATGAGATTCCACCCATTTCCATTGGAATGTGGGATGCTGTGGGAGAACCAAATGGCGGGTATAACTATCAGTATGCCGCACCTCAGAATTCTTATATTGCTATGGAAGACATTACCCCGACTGGATGGGGTGATCAAATTGGAAATGACAAAAGTTTCACAGGTCCCGTCACTGAGCAATATCAAAATCCACCCAAAGAAGTATGGGACACGCTAGGAGAACCCAGCGGCAAATATGACTATATGGTGAAATACTCCGCTCCTCCGAGCTCACAAATTGCCATGGAGGACATTGTCCCAACTGGATGGGATGAACAGTACGATGACAATTTCGCTTTCGAAGAAGCCAGGGAAATACCAAATAACGAGGGTTGCTTTCTGTCAGCATACACTCCTCATCAGGATGCACAAGTCTCTATTCAAAGCATCATCCCGACTTCATGGGACGGCCTTATTGAGCATCTCGCTCAGCCAACAGAGGTATCTCAGCCTGGGCTCTCGTATCCAGCAGAGTATACCCCTTATCCCGAAGGATCACCGGCTCATTTTCCCACTAATGAAATCAATGCTGTGGAAGATGAAAAAGACAACTGCAACTGGAACAGCTGGGTACCCCCTGCTCACAACAGTGGATTGAACAACTGGAAAGCTGAGGATGTGATCTCCTTTAACCAGGAGTAAATGCCATTTCCTGTTTTCTTTGTGTATATTGTGCAAATATAAAAATGGTTCCTGAACAATCGAACCATGAGCTTGAAAGCCGTGTGCCTTAGCACACCGGTCCTTCTATAAGGGCTTATCATATCATGATCATGTGCATTCAATAAAATCATGGGACGCATGCATATTTAAATTTTGTGATCCTTTTTCTTTCTTTCTTCGCTTTCAAATAGCTATGTTTTTTCTTCACACATACTCACATAATTAACATGCAGATTCACATACACTCTGGATCCAGTCAACAACGATTCTGCTATTGCCCGTCATGACTTTGAAAGTCCGATCTACCAAACTGAGGACGAAAGTGAGGAAGATTGTGAAGTGCCAAGAGAACTTGCAAGGCTGCTAGAACAAGAAGACAAGGCCATACAGCCTCACGAGGAGCCAATTGAGGTCATCAACTTGGGCAGCAAAGAAAAGAAAGAAGTCAAAATAGGGGCTGATTTAGAACACAGCGTCAAGCAAAGACTGATTCAAATGCTGCGAGACTTCGTCGAGATATTCGCCTGGTCCTATGAAGATATGCCAGGCCTTGACACGGACATTGTAGTTCATCGCCTGCCAATCAAAGAAGGTAGCATTCCAGTCAAACAGAAACTACGAAGGAGTAGGCCTGATATGTCAAAAAAGATCAAAGACGAGGTTGAAAAACAGTTCAATGCCGGATTCCTAAAAGTTATAAGTTATCCTCCTTGGATAGCTAACATCATGCCTGTACCTAAAAAAGACGGGAAAGTCAGAATGTGCGTGGACTACAGAGATCTAAACCGGGCAAGCCCCAAAGATGATTTCCCTTTACCACACATCGATGTACTGGTTGACAATACCGCACAATGCAAGGTATTCTCCTTTATGGACGGATTCTCAGGGTACAATCAAATCAAGATGGCACCCGAAGACATGGAAAAAACAACCTTCACAACACCCTGGGGAACCTTTTGTTACAAAGTAATGCCCTTTGGTCTGAAAAACGCAGGAGCAACCTATCAACGTGCAATGGTAGCGCTATTTCATGATATGATTCATCAAGAAATAGAGGTGTATGTCGATGACATGATTGCAAAATCCAACACCGAGGAAGAACATCTGGGTCATTTACACAAGTTGTTTGACAGACTCAAGAAATACAAGTTGCGACTGAACCCAAATAAGTGTACCTTTGGAGTAAGTTCCGGCAAACTCTTAGGTTTCATCGTCAGCAGCAAAGGTATCGAGGTTGATCCCGCCAAGGTTAAAGCCATTCAAGAAATGCCTATACCTCGTACTGAGAAACAAGTCAGAGGATTCTTGGGACGTCTAAATTACATCGCCCGATTTATTGCCCACATGACTACTACTTGTGTGCCGATCTTCAAACTGTTGAAGAAAGATCAAGTGGAAAGGTGGAATGACAAATGCTAGTTAGCCTTTGACAAAATCAAAGAATATCTCCAAAAACCTCCAATCTTGTTGCCACCCGTGGAAGGCAGACCTCTGATAATGTACCTAACTGTATTAGAAGACTCAATGGGGTGTGTACTAGGACAACATGACGAATCCGGCCGAAAGGAGCACGCAATCTACTATCTTAGCAAAAAGTTTACCGATTGTGAAATAAGATACTCACTACTCGAAAAAACTTGTTGTGCCGTAGCTTGGGCAGCTCGCCGGCTAAGACAGTATATGCTAAATCACACCACTTTCCTAATCTCCAAGATGGATCCCATCAAATATGTGTTCGAAAAACCTGCTCTCTCTGGAAGAATAGCGAGATGGCAAATGATCTTAACAGAATATGACATTCAATACACTTCACAAAAAGCAATCAAAGGAAGTGTGGTAGCCGATCATCTGGCTCATCAAGCAGTGGATGATTATCAAGCATTGAACTTTGACTTCCCAGACGAAGACATTATGCTAGTCAATGACTACAAACAACCAGGACCAGAAGAAGGACCCAAGCCAGGATCCCGGTGGACTATGGTGTTTGACGGAGCTTCTAATGCACTTGGCAATGGCATCGGAGCTGTGATCATTTCCCCCGCAGGAGGTTATACACCATTCACTGCCAGGTTATGCTTCAATTTCACTAACAATATAGCCGAATACGAAGCCTGTATTCTGGGTCTTAAAGCTGCCATCGATCTAAGAATCAAATTCCTGGAAGTCTACGGAAACTCGGCCTTGGTAATCTACCAAGTCAAAGGGGAATGGGACACGAAGCACCCGAATCTAATTCCTTACAAAGAATATGTGCTGAGTTTGATTCCTTACTTCGAAGAAATCACTTTCGGACACATCCCACGCGAGGAAAATCAACTAGCTGATGCGTTAGCTACCATGTCATCCATGTTCAAAGTCAGGTGGGACAACGAGGCGCCTATGATCACCATTTACAGGCAAGATGAACCATCTTATTGCAATGAGATCAATACCGAAGGAACCGAGGAAAAACCATGGTTCCATGAAGTAAAAAGATATCTCGAAGCTCGGGAGTACCCTGAAGGGGCATCCATTAACGACAGAAAGTTTCTAAGGAGATTTGCTGCCAAATTCTTTCTAAGCAATGGAACCCTATACAAACGCAACCATGACTCGACTTTACTTCGCTGTGTAAACAAGAAGGAAGCAGAACAGATCATGGAAGAAATACACAATGGTACCTTCGGTACTCATTCCAGTGGACATACAATGGCTAAAAAGATCCTGAGAGCAGGTTATTACTGGTCTACCATGGAAACAGACTGCCATCATCACTCCCGAACATGTCACAAATGCCAGATATACGCTGACAAAGTACATGTACCTCCAGTTCCATTAAGTGTCCTGACGGCTCCTTGGCCTTTTGCAATGTGGGGTATTGATATGATTGGAGAAATCAAACCTACTGCCTCCAACGGACATCGCTTTATCCTGGTCGCTATTGACTACTTCACAAAGTGGGTAGAAGCAGCTTCATTTGCTTCTGTTACCAAGAATGTGGTGGCCCGGTTCATCAAATACAATCTCATTTGTCGGTACGGCATCCCTGAACGGATTATCACGGACAATGGCACAAATCTAAACAACAAAATGATTACTGAACTTTGCACACAGTTCAAGATCAAACATCATAATTCTTCTCCATATCGACCAAAGATGAACGGCGCGGTGGAAGCTGCCAACAAGAACATCAAGAAAATCATACAAAAAATGACAGTAACCTACAAAGACTGGCATGAGATGTTGCCTTTTGCTCTTCATGGTTATCGCACATCGGCGCGTACTTCAACAGGGGCAACTCCATTCTCCTTAGTCTATGGTATGGAGGCAGTTCTTCCAATTGAAATTCAGATTCCTTCCCTAAGGATTATGAAAGAAGCCAATCTAGACGAAGACGATTGGATTCAAACACGGTTGGACCAGATAAACTTGATTGATGAGAAAAGGCTCGCAGCTATTTGTCATGGTCAGCTATACCAAAAGCGTATGATCAAAGCCTTCAACAAAAAAGTCAAAAGTCAAGCATACCAAACTGGTGGCTTGGTTGTCAAACGCATCATCTTACCACAAGGTGACCCCAGAGGCAAATGGACTCCCACCTACGAGGGACCATTCATAATCAAGAAAATATTCTCCGGCAGAGCCATGTTGCTTACCACCATGGATGGCGAGGATTTCCCACACCCTGTGAATGCTGACATAGTCAAAAAATACTTCGCTTAAAAAGAAAAAAACAGCTCGCTAAGTTGAAAACCTGAAAGGGCAACTTAGGCAAAAAAAAAAATGAGCGTCTCGGTGGATTGAAAACCCGAAAGGGCGGTCCAGGCAAAAATTAGAGACTAAACAAATACTATCCCGGTAGGCTGAAAACCTGAAAGGGCAGCCTAGGCAAACGTTAGGGAATGAAGCATACAACTGTGTTCCGTTCAGCTGCCTACTCACCATCAAGATTCAACACCTCAAAGACACCGATCAGTCCAATCACTTTCTTCCAACAAGTGAGGGATGAGATGCTCGAAGACAGATTGGCAATAGCAGAGTTGAAACTTGACTGGATCGTTTTCACATAGCTATTTATCTTTATAAATATTTTCCAAAACTTTCTGACAATTTCCTACTTCTAGGATTGTTGTCTCCCTGTGCTAACCAGCCTATCATGGCTCTTTTTCAAAATTCAATGCAGCTTAGGCTCAAAAATCACCATTTTCACTTTTTCTGTTTTAAATACGTAAGCGTCCCAATGATAATTTTGAATGAGCATGTGCATTTGAATATGATTGATGTTTACCAGGAAAAACAGGAATAGCATTCAGGAAATGTCCCAATTATCTGGACATCATTCCATCAGAAGAAAATCCCCAAGAGGAACACATTTCTCAGCAAATTCCTCAAAAAGATTTTCTCTTCAAAAGAAGTCTTATACCCCAACAGGGTTGTTCCAGATTACTATCTTCAGAAGGTGTGATCCCCGCACCCGGACTTGGTCAGATAGTGCATCGGAGGATTATGCATCTTCCTCATTCCCATTTGAAAGGGCATCAGAACTTTCAGCTACCTTTCATTCCCGAGTGATAGTCAAAGGTCATTCAACAGAGTACCGTGGTTCTCAAAGAATTTCCCCAACCGAGGGTACTCAAACAAGACAAAAGATCATCAACGATCACAATATAGTCATATCCAGATGACTGGCGGAAATTTATTTTCCCAAATATAAGCTTGACATCTCACATTCATACATCACACATTCACATTCACATTCATACATCACATATTCATATTCATACATCATACATTCATACATCATACTCATGCATCATACATCATGCATCATGCGCATATTCATACGCATATTCATACACAACATAACATGCCTATTTCTCCTTTAGCTCGAGAATAGCTCACATTACATGCATCATAAACATTGCATATCACTAACTTGATTTTTCAGGTAGACGGATATCTTCCACAAAGATGTTCTCAATCACATGCAGTGTTCACCTGAATTCCATGAACAGTTCTCTCAGATATAATCAAGCCGAAGATTCATTCTGATCACTTACCAACTCAAAAATAACACCGCAGATCTAAAGCGATACCTCAGACGGTTCCAAAACGATCTAACATTGCAGATCTAAAGCGATACCTCAGACGGTTCCAGAACGATCTAGCATCAAAGATCTAAAGCGATACCTCAGACGGTTCCAGAACGATCTAGCATCAAAGATCTAAAGCGATACCTCAGACGGTTCCAGAACGATCTAGCATCAAAGATCTAAAGCGATACCTCAGACGGTTCCAGAACGATCTACTATCACAGATCTAAAGCGATACCTCAGACAGTTCCAGAACGATCTAGCATCAAAGATCTAAAAGCGATACCTCAGACGGTTCACAAAGATCAACTTTCAAAATCTAAAGCGGAAAAACTTTGGGCAAGTTCCGTAACAATTATCCTCCTAGATTTAAAGCGGTAACCTTGGACGGTTCCGAAACAGTCAACACAAAGACTTTCAAATCCTTCATCAAGATATAATCAATGAATTCATTGTGATGAACAAACCATCAACACATTTACCAGGTGGCATCTGAAAGCCCATCTCAGGTAATGTTTCAATCTGCCAACAACGTTTCGCAGACGACATTCAAATGCAACTTCCAACATCTCTTCTGATCAAGGTAAGTGCAAATTTTCAGGGCATCTGAATATTCAATCATCTTCTACCTTCAGATTTCAGACAATCTCTTCAGGTTTAAGAAGATTGAATAGGGGCAACTGTTATACCCCAAAATTTGCCCGCATTATTTTTCAAGAAAATTTTCCCGCATTATTTTTCATATAATCATGGATTTTTATTTCAACAAAAATCCTGATATATGAAACACTTAGTTTTTAGAATTTTTCTTATACAGTAATTTGGCTTGCAGTTGAATTTATTCTTACGCAAACGCCAAATACTGTTTATTACTTCACACATGCTATTTATTTATTTACAGATAAATAGTACTGACACAATTGGTACAGAGTTAAAATCTTTTTTGCAGGCGCAGAATCAGGAAACTCAGACTGTACTGGTAACAGTATATTAGTTATTTATTATGTGTGTGTTTTTTAACAAGTCATGTAAATAAACTTTCATTTCTCACATAAAACATAAACAAAAACAACAAAAAAGAAAATTAACTTTGACTGTTGATTTTTCACTCTAACTGCTACCTGAACAGTCAGTTGACAGCCAAACTGCTGGCAATACAATTCTCAGTGTTTTGTACCATCAATCAAATCAATCTTTCACAATTCAAAATTCCAAGATCTTTTTGCTAGAAGTCTTCTGAATATCACGCGATTAGCAGAAACTCAGCACTGCACAAAAATCAGGTACGCTTAACTGTCTCCTACACAAACAGTCCCTAATCAGGGTTTTTCTTGTTTTTACAGGAGCAACAAGTTTTTGAGAGCTCAAATGGATTTCATACACATCCATATATCTCAAAATACCATCATACAAATTTTCAAACTTCAATTCACTCAGACGCACCGTCAGCAGCTCAAATAGTCAACAGACGACCCGTTTGACCAAAAAGTCAACAGACAGTCAAAAATGAAATTTTTTGTCAAAGTCCATATTTTGTCAAAGGATTCATCATTTGATCATTGGATGATCATAATTCATCAAGGAAAGATCAAAAATCAACAAAACCCTAAGATTCAAAATTAGGGTTTTTGCCTGAAAAGTCAACTCAACTTTGACTAATCATAACTCTCTCATCCTTCATCCAAAAAATTCAAACCAAAGCTTATTTTGAAGGAAATTCAATTATCTTTCAAATGCAATTGATCCCATTGTCATTGCATTCACCATTTGAAAAATATGACCAAAGACATTACAGGTCATTTTCAAAGTCAACAAAAAGACACTTTTTTCAAAAGGACACACAAGGAGCATCAAAAATCATTTTGACATGAGACCAAAGACATTGGTTAGAGGATTCTTTGAGGTTTCCAAAAAGTGCAAGATCTCCTTCATATGACAAAAATTGAGGGATCTACACCTTGTTGAAGTTGGCTAAATTTTGGGAAAATGCATGAAATCAACATTGCTCAAAAATGTATTTTTTCCAAATGGGGCCAAGTTTTTAGCATTCAAACATCATTTCCATGATATCATGGGCCTCCCACGACCAAGACAAGGCCCACACCTTTTTTATCCATTTTTGGCATGATTTTATCTTATTTTAAGATTAAAATTAAAAGGAAAATGGATGGATAAATGGTAGCTTAACTTCCAAGCATGACTCACCCAAGGAATCTTCATCTTTCTGCAGAGAATTGAAGAGCAAGGCAGGTGCATTGAAGGCAAGAAGACTTGGTCAATAATTCAAAGCTTTTTTAATATAAAAAATGCAAGAATTCCACAAAGGCAACTAGTTGCTTCTTAGCTTCAATTCTAAGCACTCAATGCTTATAAATAGGCTAGCATGCTTCAGTAACAAGAAGAGGACGAATTCAGTAGCATTCATAAGCATATAGCACTCTTGTAACAACTTGTAATTTTCAAAGAAACTTGGAATTCGAATTTTAAGTTTCAGTCCGTTTCAATACAAAATAAATATTCAAACACCTTCCTTGAACATCAATAAACGTATCCCAATCAATTGCAAGCCTTGAAGCTCACTAAATCGAGCTATACAGGTCATAATTTGTTCGAACCTAAATCAACTTGTATCTGGTTATTCACACATGCTTAGCAAGATGTAGACATATAATTAAGTTTGGTTTGAGGTGTAGATCATTTCTGGAAACTTAATATGAGTTTGAACACGTATACACGAAACTACCATTTTAGGGTTCTTCATCTCAAAATTAGGGCTTTCTGAAATAGGCAAAATTAGAGGTTCTAAGTAGTACCATTAGGTTCGTATGGATCAGACGAGTTGAATGGTACCATCGCGCCAAATTTCTTTGCACGTTTACCCCTATTCGTTATTTTGCAGGTCTGAAGTTCATCAATTACAACGCTCTTTCATAAAAGCACTGTAATTGGCCCTAGCGAGAGGTTGAAGATGATGAGGTGTTCCCACCTCATTGGACAGCCAGCGCGCGTACTTTTTAAAAATCCAAAAAATACACAAAATATTTTTAGACTTCTAAAATAATATATTATTTTCTGAAATAAAAATATTTTATTTTTCTTCAAAATTTCAATATTTTGCATAATTAATTAGTATATATTTATATATTTGCTTTTTAATTATTCTAACCAATCAAAAAATCATAAAAAAAAATTGTTCTTTATGTTAAATATTGTTTACATGCTATAAACTAATTTTGTACATATTTTGAATAATTTTATCCTTAAGTTTTAATTATTTGTATAATTATTTGCATAATTATGTTTTAATTAACTTAAATCAATTTCAAATCAAATTCCAAAAATTCCAAAAAATTAGTTTTTGTTTTAAAATTAATTAACAAATATTTTGTACATATTTTAAACTTAATTTCTAGGTTTAAATCTATTTTCATCTTTTTTTTTTCTTCATTTTAATTTAATTAATCATGCATTAATTATAATTAAAATAAATCATAAAAAAATCCAAAAACATGCCCTTTTATTTTTCTTGCAATTTAAATTCCTAGATAAATGTATAGGATGTCAAATTCATGTAAATAGGCTAGTTTACATTTCCTGCACAATCGATGTAATAGCGTAGATTTACTTTCCGCACTTTACATTTCCGCATTTTAATTTCCAGCAAATATAAACTGCGTGTATGTCAAAGATAAAATTGAACCGTTAGATCACTAACTTCAAAGATAAAATATCTGAATACAATCACAATCACACTTGCACCTCTTAAGGTAATCCCTTCTCATTCTTTTCAAAATCAAAGTCAAAATTCTACTATTTTGAGTACAAAATCGAACCTTGCGTTTATATCCGGTGAAAGGATAGATTTTTAAAGGAAATAGGATAAAGACCTTACAACTCAGGGTAGACCTCCTAGTTTGCTTGCTCAAATCAAAACAAACAAAATTCTCATACACTGTTGTTTTTCAAAACAAAACTTTCCAAAAAGACAATACTTTGTATACATCCAAACACGGGTTATTACAAAGTTAACGTTCTTTTCAAAAACATCTTTCGAAAGATAAACAAGCATTTTGTATACATCCACACACGGATCATTACAAAATTCAAATTACAAAGGTATTTGAAACCACATATGAGCAATTTACTAGCAATTGAAAAATGATCGAAAAACAAGTGAGCTAAGCAAACTTAAGAGCCCATGGATAACCATGGATACAAAGGGTGCTAACACCTTCCCTTTGTATAACCTACCCCCTTACCCAGAATTTCTTAAAGGTCTTTTTTCTATTTCTTTTATAAACCTTTCCTTAATTGGATAAAATAAAAGGTCGGTGGCGACTCTGTGAATTTTCAAAAAATGCGAAAGCATTAAGCGATAAAAAAGAGTCAGTTCACGTATCTCTACAGAACAGAGGTATGGCCCGGGATTAAAAATCGGAGGTCCACAATATTGCTGATGATGACCTCATCTCCAGCATCTCCAACAGGGTCAAGGCTCGTAAGGGAAAGCAAGTTGGTGAGCAACATCCTCCCAAGCCACAGGTTACTCCTCTGAAGACTGTTACTAAAGAAAAGATGAAGAAAGTTCCCACTGGACCTTCAAAATCTGGAAGCAAAGTTAGCGTGAAGAAGAGGAAGGAAAGAAGCGTTTCTGACTCTGAAGCTGATGTCCCAAGCGATGTCCCTGACATCCCCTCCAAGAAGAAGATTGCTGTTACTAAATCTGCCACAAAGGTCTGTGATGTTCCTTTGGATAACATATATCTGCACTATGCTTCTAATGCAATCCAGTGGAAATTTGTGTATCAAAGAAGGCTGGCCCTAGAAAGAGAATTAGCAAATGATGCTCTGGAAAATCAAGAGGTCATGCAGCTAATCAAGTCTGCAGGTTTGATTAAGACTGTTTCTCAATTCTCTAAATGTTATGAAATGCTTGTGAAGGAGTTTATTGTCAATTTGTCTCAAGACTGTGCTGATGGTAGAACAGATGATTTTCATAAAGTTTATGTTAGAAGAAAATGCATAGAATTCTCTCCTACTGCTATAAACCACTATCTAGGTAGAAATGCTGAAGCTCAACCTGAGCTTGAAGTAACTGATAATGAGGTTTGCAAAACCATCACTGGGGGTAAGATTAAAAAGTGGCCCATCAAAAGTAAACTGTCTGCTGTCGCGGGCGAAAAATCGTTTTGTTCCTCTTTTTTCGGGATGAGGCACCTGATGCCTTCTTTGGGCTCGAGTGCTCATAAAAAATGATTTTTCTTTGTTTCGACCAAACTTTTTATTATTTCCAAAGGAGGAAAAGGAAAAAAGCTGTAATAACCTAAAAAGTGGGGGAGAGATCTTGGGTAAGAGGGTTGGTTATACGAAGGGAAGGTATTAGCACCCAACGTATCTATAGTACTCTATAGGATTCTTTATTGTTTTTCATTCTATGTTATGGTGGAGGTTCTGTTGTGAAATAGGCGGGACCTAAGGTGTTTGTTTGATTATGCTCGCAAAGATCATCGCGATCCTCTGCATACATATCCCCTAGAGGGAATCAGAGCATCTGTAGCTCGGGTCTACGGGTGCTAAGGTTTGAGGGGTTTGAGAGAGAAGTTTTACTCGCCAAGGAATAAGACCTTGTGCCTACGTATTCTCAAAGGGATGTTGAGAAAGTCAGAGCAATCGTAGTTCCCACTTATGCTAGTGGAAGCAAAGGATAAGAGACAAATGTCATCTAAATGTTCGATGTATCTAATCTATATCATCACATACATCTGTTTGTTTTTGTTTGAAAATCTTTTCATTATAAGCCCTGGGCCATGCCACTTATGGTGCTTAGAATGATAAAGATGCTTTTTAGCCAGCCTTGTGGCAAAAACTTTCAATGAAGTCAGCCTTGTGACAACAAGTTTTGATTAATCAGCCAGCCTTGTGGCAAAAGTTTCAACGAAGTCAGCCTTGTGACAAAAACTTTGATTAATCAGCCAGTACGGTGGCAAAAAGGTTTGATTGATTAGCCAGCCTTGTGGCAAAAAATTTGATTGATTTGATTGATTGATTGATTAATTGTTTGTGATGATATAGATGAGATACTCCTATCATAGAGATGATAAATGTCTAATCTCCTATGGTTTTTTGATTTGGATATTGGGGATGCTTATAAGAAGCCCGTGGGTCCTTGTACGAAGCCCAAGAGGAGGCTATCCGAGGGTCCTTGCATTGTAAGCCCGAGAGGAGGCTATGGGAGGGACAATCCAGGGTCCTTGCATTGAAAGCCCAAGAGGAGGCTATGGGAGGGTCACTCGTTTGTACAAAGCCCAAGGGGAGGCATGGTATAGTTGGTCTGAGCTCTTAGAGCGATTTCACCGGGAAACCATACTCTATGTCCTAGCCTAAACTAATGGAGATTCTTTGCACGAAGCCCAATAGGAGGCTATGGGGAACCTAGTGTTGTACTAAGTTGAACAAGCACACATATCACACATATGAACAAACATGAACAAGTATGAACAAACATGAACAGGTATGAACAATTATATATATGACAAAGTGTGTGTATATAATGGAGTTTATGAAGGAAATATACCTGTAAGCATGATCCATTTGTATACACGGGGCTCGGGACTTATACTCGAGGAGAAGTCCACTTGAGTTTACTCAAAGCTATGTAAACAAGTATTTACAAAAGGGCTTGGGACTTATACCTACATGGAGGCCCATGGTATTTTTTTTGGGAAGATTTAAAGAAAACCTTCATTTTTGATTTGTTATTCAAGGTTAAATATCAAATTGATCGAGATATATACAGAAAGGTGTGTGTACAATGAAATACCTAATTTCATGTACAGGAATGGGACTTATACCTACGTGGAGGCCCATGTTTTATTTTATAAAACATGGTTGATTGTTTTATTAACAGACACGAGGTTTCGTCGTTTTGAAAATAGTTTGAGAGTTTGTTTTGAAAGAAGTTTTCTGTTTGAAGGAAAACTGTACAAAGGCAAAGGTCTGTACAAAAGGGGCTTGGGACTTATACCTACATGGAGGCCCATGGTATATTTGAAAAGTTTTGAAGTTTTGTTGTTTTGAAAATGATTTGAAAATTGTTTGAAAAGATTTTATTTTGAAGAAGTTTTATTGTTTAAAAAATTGTACAAAAGAAAAGAAATGGGACTTACACTCTCTAATATTCGAGAGGCCCCACTTCATTTTGAAAATCATTTGATTAGTCAAAAAGATTTAATCAAAAAGAGGTGGTTTATTGTTTTGAAAAGAATCGCGATCGCTCGTTTTAAAACGATTTGATTTTGAAAGAAATCAACTTAATTAAGTTTAAAACAAGTTTTAATGCTTAATTAAGACCTAAGTGATTAAGGTTTGATCACAAAAGTATTTACAAATGATTTGGTTTGAAAATTAAATGAAAAAACAATATTTAAAGTATTTAAAAACACTTAAAAATGTATCATTTTAAACCTAATTAAAAGTATATTAAATAAATCTTTTTTTGTGATTTTTTTTGATATTGTCAAAATATGTATATTAAATAAGAGGTGTGTAAAAAATGAAGAAAAAATAAGTTAATTTGCTATGTTAATTAATTAGATGAAGTTTGTTAAAAAAATGAATGAGAAAAGTGGCAAAAAATAAGCTTTTGGTCCTACCAAGGTTTGAACCCACGCCCTTATGTTCATCAGCCAAAACACACAACCAACTGCGCCACGCTTGTGGCTTGTTAATTACACGCGTTCAATTAAATATATTTTAAATCAATTTCCAGAACTTCTCAAACCAAAAATGGCGCCAAGAACACAACCCTAACTAGATTTTGAAAATCTTCAAAACTGAACCAAATTGATCAAGTAAAGGGTCTGTCTCACTCGATTTTTCACGAGGAACATGATGGTGCCCTCATAATTCATTTATCTTTGCTCTAAGGTGATCAATTTTGTGATGAACACTAAGAACCCTAATTCTGAATTTGAACATGAAATCGTGTAGGATTGATGAATTGTGAAATTGATTGAGGGTTATTGATCAGTGATAGTGCAGAAACAAGATAGCAACTCAATTTTTCATTTATGATGCATGTATGTATGAGTTTGAAGTTCAAGAGAGCTTACCTTCAAAAACGGCCAACTGAGAATCGAATTCTGCAATAGAGGTGTTACAGAAGTTGTTTGATGATCTGGATAGCTTCAATGGACCTTAGGGAAGGTGTCTGGATGCTTGGAGTGGATTGAAAACATCTGGATCAGTTGGTGGAACCCGATCTGCAGTAGTACCAAGTATGAATCGAGCTTGATGATTCTGAGGTTATTGGCTATATGTGATGGATTGTATAGTTCATATGTGATATATGGATGATGTTAGAAGTGATAGTTTGGACAGAAATGATCTGGAATGAAAATTGGCATGATAAGGCTCTTCATGTGTTCATATGGAGGTTGAAAAGTGAATCTGAATTTTGGGGTGATTTGGGGTGTGTGAGTGGTTCAAACACATCCCATATGATGTTTATGGTTTGCTAGAACCATCACTTTGGCCAGAACTTCAAGGGTTTGGAGGTTGAGTTTTCTACCTCTCTTTGAAACTTAAAACTTGCAATTCAAGAAAGAAAGAGAAAACCTATAATTTGTGAGGTTTTGGTGTGATTTGCAATGAAGTAATGACCTCTATTTATAGGCCAAAGAGTCTGAATGCAGAGCCTTTGCAAGTTGCTCAAAGTATGATGACTTGGCTTAAGAGATAAACTAGCATCTTTTGCATTAAATGCAAATGGTTAAAAGTAACTAAACCATGGTTATTTTGGCCAAGCTTCTTATCTCTTTCCTATCTGATCTTAAACCAGAAAATATCTTCCAATTATTGCCTCTATGTATCATTACTTGGTCCATTTGGCAATTTGGTTTATAACTTAGTGAAAATGGCTTGAAATTTCAAGTGAAAAGTTCACTAATGTCAAAATTCAAAACCATGGCTACACTCCATATTTTTTCATGCTCTTGGACATTTTGGAAAGCTCATGTTACACACTTCAAAACCCTAGTTGAAAGTTTCTTCAAGACCTTTAAGGAAATGGGTGAAAAAGATCCATGAACTTTGAAGAAAATGAAGTTTTAAGTGAAATTTTCAAAAGATACCAACTTTGAAGCTCCATATCTCTTAAATGGTTGATCTTTTGGAAAAAATTTATATGTGACAAAGTTGTTCATTGGATCAAAATCTACAACTTTCATGTTGGAAGTTTTTTTCAGTTTGTAGGTGAAATTTTGAGAAATTCCCTTCCAAAGTTTGGAAAAAACCATTGAAAAACACTTAGAAAATTTTCTAAGTATGAAAGTCAAACTTTTGACTTTTTGATTCTTGATTGATTTTCTTGATTTTTCTTGATCAAATGACTTCATATATCATATATTGATGATTTGAAACTTCAAAAGGCATGGTTGACCAAAATTCCCCAAAAGTCAATGGTGATCCTGATTAAAAAAGGCAGTTGTTCAGTGAATTAGGTCAAAAACCCTAATTGTCGACCAGATGAAATTGATGCCTGTAGGTCTTGAATTGAGATACAATTTCCATTGTATATTGTCATAGGGATTATTTGAAGATGATTGAAACCTTTGATTGACTTCCTGGGGATTCTTAGGGTTTCCCAAATGTGATCCCTGATTTCAGTCCCTGATAGTTCAAAACCCTAATTTGAGGATTTGAAATTTCACTGTTGATCAATCCCTGTATAGGAGATGTCTTGAGCCAATGGATTAGGTCAAAATAGTGCACTTGGGGTCTTGAGGTCATGTCCCAAGTCATTAGGTCAAACCCTGAGCAAAAGTCAGGAGTTATGCTAACTTCAGTCAAAACCCTAATCTGGTTGATTCAAAGTCCCTGAGCTTGTTGAAGTAAATCTCCAAGGACCAAAGGTTGATTGTTGATGAAGATAGTTCTTTTGAGATGAAGGGAGAACAAAACCATGATTGATTGTTACTTGTACTGATGAGTGATTTCCTGATTAAATCCTGCTGAGTCACAAGTAACAAACACAGGCTATGCAATTTGTTAGAGATGCAAATGATGCATATGCTATGATATGAGGTGGTATCTTAGGTCAAAAATTGGGGTATGACAGATGCCCCTATTTAAGTTTCTTCAACCTGAGACATGAAGATTGAAAATCTTCGTTTTGATAAGGTGGAAGAGACTTAAATATCAGAAGACGCGAATTTTGGACCTAAGATACCAAAATTGCGAGTGATGCAAGGATATCTTTACCGAGGGGATATCAAAAACTGACTCCGCTGGGGAAAAGAGATTGGGAAGGATGCCTCAATCCGTTTTTAGGAAGAGAATCCATTTTTGTTTTGGGAAAGCAAGTGTATGCTTCATCGGGGAATGATAGCTTTGTAAGAAAAGCTTACCAATCGACATTATCGGCTATCAACACAGGGATAGACTTGTTTAATAATGCGAAGGTGAAGGGTATGAAACTGTGTTACCGACTACCAGCATGGTGATAGACTTGACAAAGTAAAAAGAGTTTCAAAGGTTCGGTTGATATTACCGACTATCAGCATTGTGATAGACATGTTAAATAATATAACCAGAACGAAAGGTTACCGACTACCAGCCTCGTGATAGTGGTTCTGAAGACATGATCAATTATCAGCCAAGTGATAAAATGATCTTGGAGACTTTGCTAGGGAAATTACTGGTTATTCAGCCTTGTGAACAGTAATAAGGCCCTGATCGTCAAATGGTCTTCATGATTAATTTCCTAGAGAGGAAAAAAGCTTTTGAAAGAGACATAAGCTGCTCTGATGACGAGGCTATTGCTTATTGTCTGTTTTTCACGACTCTGTTTGGGGAATCGGAATTTGAATCTCTTGGTAAAGACAGGGTTCTATCCATGAATGAATTGGAAAGAAACAGTCAAACAAGACTTTGTACCCATGAGGAATGAACTCAACTGGGGATTTTCTCCTTCGTCTTGAGAGGAGAAACTAAAGCAACCTTCTTCCACGAGGAATGATCTCAGTGGGGAACTGGAGAAAGAATATGTTCTTTTCTGCTTATGGGTGACAATCTATTGGAGAGATGACACGCCCATACCTGTTTTTTCCTCTTTTCTCTTTTCTTTTTTTTTCTTTTTTTCTTCTTTTTTTTTGGGATAAATATATCCTAAACAAGTGATTTTAAAGCAGACATTGAAAAATGCAATGATGCATAAATGATGCAAATATGTATGAATGATGAATGTCATGAATGTCGCATGCATGCTAATGATACTGACAGACAAAGAAGTATATACTGGAGATGGACCGACGTCGCAATACAACCAGATACTTGGCAAATGTTCTTCAACACGGTGTGGATAACACGGGTGATGAATGGTGTTGCGTGCTTTAAACTTTTCTGGGGAAGATGAGCAATTTTTCTCACTGAGATGGAAGAATCTTCTTCACTGGAGATGAAAAATCTTCGTCACTAGGGATAAAAGACCTTCTTCACTAGGGATAGAAGAGCTTCTTCACTGGGGATAGAAGAGCCTCTTTACCTCGAGGGGTAATTGCTTCAAGAATTTTTTCTGGGACAAGAATACCGTTGTCTCATGATCTCTTTTGAGGAAAAGAACAGTTTTCATGGAGAATCCTTTTGTTCATCCTATGGAGGCAGCTGCTGATGTTCCTTCTGTTGTTCACAACTTAAAAGAAAGTTTCGCTTTTATTTTGAAAAAGTGAAGTAAATTCATTTAAAACTTTTTTTTCTCTTTTTTCAAAAGTAAATAACACAATTAAAGCGTCATTTTGCAAGCTAAAATAAATTAGAGATTGCAAACAAAGGGGCACAAGGCTCAAATTTATTTAATAGGATGGTAATCAGCTAAAGGCATGATTCCATAGAGTATTTACAAAAGTTGGAAATGGTAATTATGCGGAAAAGGCTACATTGAAAGCAATAACCACTATTCCCTTAACAACTTTGAGTTCCAACTGTGCTTGTTGCTTCAGATTGGCGATGATTTGATCGAAGATCCTTTGATGAAAAAGACTCTTCAGGTGGCGAAGTATGGACTGATGCAGTTACTTTGTCATAAATCCTTAATTTTTGCCTAGATTGCCCTTTCAGGTTTTCAATCTACCAGGATGAATTTTTTTCTGTTTATTGTCTCTAATTTTTGCCTGGACCGCCCTTTCGGGTTTTCAATCCACCGAGACGCTCATTTTTGCCTAAGTCGCCCTTTGCGGGTTTTCAACTTACCGAGCTGTTCTTTTGTATTTTTTAGACAAAGTATTTCTTGACTGCATCAGCATTCATAGGATGTGGGAGTTCATCACCATCCATGGTTGCAAGAGTCATGGCGCCGCCAGAAAATGTTCTTTTGACAACATACGGGCCTTCGTAATTAGGAGACCATTTGCCCCTAGAATCTGTTTGAAAAGACAAGATCTTTTTAAGCACGAGGTCACCTTCTCGAAATTCACGAGGTCGAACCTTTTTGTTGAAAGCTTGTTTCATCCTTGCTTGGTATAACTGTCCATGGCATAGAGCAGTCATACGTTTTTCTTCAATTAAGTTCAACTGATCGTATCTGCTTTGACACCATTCAGCCTCTGATAACTTAGTCTCCATGAGGACTCTCATTGATGGTATTTCAACTTCTACGGGGAGCACAGCTTCCATGCCGTATACTAGAGAAAAGGGAGTTGCCCCTGTTGAAGTACGCACTGAAGTACGGTACCCATGTAAAGCAAATGGCAGCATTTCATGCCAGTCTTTGTAAGTGACGGCCATTTTCTGGACAATCTTCTTAATGTTTTTGTTAGCGGCTTCGACGGCGTCGTTCATTTTTGGTCTGTAAGGAGAAGAGTTACGATGCTCAATCTTGAATTCCTCACACAGTTCTTTCATCATCTTGTTGTTCAAGTTTGAACCATTGTCAGTAATGATCTTGCTGGGAATACCATATCGGCAAATGATGTTATTCTTGATGAACCTTACAACCACTTGTCTTGTAACATTGGCATAAGATGCTGCTTCGACCCATTTAGTGAAGTAATCAATTGCTACCAAGATGAAACGATGACCGTTTGAAGCTTTTGGTTCGATCATTCCAATCATGTCAATACCCCACATGGAAAAAGGCCATGGAGATGAGAGAACGTTGAGTAGAGTCGGTGGCACATGGATCTTATCTGCGTAGATCTGGCACTTGTGACATCTCTTCACGTGTTTGTAACAGTCAGATTCCATTGTCAACCAATAGTATCCTGCTCTTAAGATCTTTTTGGACATTGCATGCCCATTTGAATGAGTTCCAAAGGACCCTTCATGCACTTCATGCATTAACATGTCTGCTTCGTGTCTGTCCACGCATCTGAGCAAAACCATGTCGAAGTTTCTTTTGTATAGCACATCTCCGTTCAGGAAGAAACTGCCAGAAAGCCTCCTTAGAGTTTTCTTATCTTTGTTTGATGCCCAAGTGGGTACTCTTGAGTTTGAAGGAAGCGTTTGATGTCGTGGAACCACGGTTTATCATCGATGACTGCTTCAGTTGCAAACACATAAGCGGGCCTTTCAAGGCGCGTAATTCTGACTGTAGGCATATCGTTCCAATGATTGACTTTGAACATGGAAGATAGAGTAGCCAAGGCGTCTGCCATTCGATTCTGATCTCGAGGTACATGATGCAATTCAACCTTGTTGAAGAAAGTCAACAGACGTCTTGCATAATCTCTGTAAGGAATCAAGCCAGGGTGGTAAGTTTCCCACTTGTCTTTGATTTGGTTGATCACGAGGGCTGAATCTCCATATATGTCGAGGATCTTGATCCTTAAGTCAATGGCTTCTTCGAGACCCATGATACAAGCTTCATATTCTGCGATGTTGTTGGTGCACTCAAACAGCAATCTGGCGGAGAATGGGATATGAGTACCCTTGGGAGTGATGATGATTGCCCCAATTCCATTGCCAAAAGCGTTTACTGCTCCATCAAAAATTAGGCCCCATCTTGATTCAGGATCAGGACCTTCTTCAGGTAACGGTTCGTCACAATCTTTCATCTTCAAGTATAAGACATCTTCATGAGGAAAGTCAAACTTGAGAGATTGATATTCATTAATTGGTTGATGCGCCAAGTGATCGGCGAGAATGCTTCCTTTGACCGCTTTTTGAGCACGGTATTCAATGTCATACTCAGATAACAGCATTTGCCATCGGGCAATCCTTCCTGTTAAGGCAGGCTTTTCAAAGACATACTTGATTGGATCCATTTTGGAGATTAACCAAGTAGTATTGTTGATCATGTATTGGCGGAGACGTTTTGAAGCCCAAGCCAAAGCACAACATGTTTTTTCGAGCATGGAGTAACAAGACTCACAATCTGTGAATTTCTTACTCAGGTAATAGATGGCATGCTCCCTCTTACCGGTTTCATCCTGCTCTCCAAGCATACAACCCATGGATTGTTCCAACACGGTGAGGTACATGATTAATGGTCTTCCTTCAACTAGAGGAATCAATATTGGTGGTTCTAACAGGTTGTCATACCCCAAAATTTGCCCACAATATTCAAATATTCAAATTATTTTAAAATTGGATTTTTTTTTTATAAAATTTTGAGGTCATTCACATTGACGTCTTGAATTTTATAAATATTCAATTTAAAGTCTATTTTAAAATATAATAATTTACTCTTAAATTATTTATATTTTAATAAATAGCAAAATGCTTTCTCATGCTTCATACACTTCCAATTGACTTTTATTTCAAACAAATAATATAACATAGTTGGTAAGGAGGTAAGGCTTGCAAGTACAAAGTCTCGGGTTCAAATCCCACTTCTAACACTTTTTTTTCTTTTTTTCTAACTATAGTTTTAATTTTATTTTTATTAAAAAAATCACAAAAAATCATTTTTTTTATCATTTTATTTTTAATTTTCGCACTATTTAAATATGCATTTTTTAAAATAGTCAAATTTTCACTTTTATGTATTTTCTAGTCAAAAATCATCAAAAATCATAAAATATTCAAAAAAATCCAAAAAAAAAGTTTTTAATCTTATTTGTCCTATTTTTAGCACTTTTTATAACTTAGAGAACAAGTCAATCTTATTAAATTAGTTTGATTTAATTTTTTATTAAAATTAAAACAAATTGATTTTTGGGCTTTGATTTGGTCCATAGTTTTACTATAATTATTTTTTCTAACCTAATTCATGATATATAAATAAAACTAACAATTACAAATTTCTCAATTTACTCTCTCACAACTAAACCCTTATTTTTTTTAACACCTTCAACCTTATTCTTCATTCCTAATTCCTACCTACAAAACAATTCACCAAGTTTCTTCAATATCTTTTGTTCTTCTTTTGCTTAGTTCTTGGCCAATGATTTCGTATGAGGCCTCATCTTCTTCTTTTTTAAAGAAAAAATCTTTTTCTAAATCTTTTTATCAAAACTAAAAATAAACCTTTTGTTTTCAAAACCTTTTGGCCAATGATTATCATATGAGGCCCTTGATGTATGTTTTTATACTAACTTTAGTTTTTGGCTAATGATGATACTTGAGGCCACCTTTTATCAAAATTCTTATGTTTTTGACATCCTCTTTATGTTTCGAAACATTTTCTTTCAACTCTCTTTTTTTAAAAAACCTTTTTCAAATACTTTATCTAGAATTACAATTTTTTTGGCCAATGATGATACATGAGGCTTGTTTTTTTTTAATCATTGTTTTGGTCATTGTTGCTACATTTTAGTTTAAATTTATGTTTTTACAATCATAATTATTTTTTTTTTTACTTTTGAGAATTTTTGCCCTTTTAGCCATAATCTAACTTTTTGAACCTTTCTTTATTTTTTGGGAAAATTTAGATTATACGAGGTCAAACCTATTTTATAATATTTTTTATTTTATTATTGTAACTATTATCATTACTAACTCTTATTATTATTATTATTATTATTATTATTATTATTATTATTATTATTATTATTATTATTATTATTATTAACATTATTACTATCCTTGTTTGCAGGTACTTCCTTTGGCCATTAACCTTGTTTTGGCCAAACAATTTTGCTGGCCACTTTCTCACCATGTACTCTCAAGAGCGCACAACACCCAATCTGAGCTAAGTTTCTTTTTTTGTTTTTATTTTAATTGCATGAAATTTTTTATATATATTCCTTTCTTTTTTTATTATTAGTATAATTTTTTTCTTTTATTTATTTTTATTTATTTAACCAAATTAGTTTTTATATATAATAATTTCATAGTTATTTATTTTAATCGAAAACTCGTTTTTTAATTTTATCAATAATTATTTTTAAAACAATAAAAAAATTTATTTTTGTATATATTTTTAATTAATTAATTAATTGAAAATTAATAATTAAAGTTTTTGTTAACCTTGATTCATTTATAAACCTTAAAATCTTCAGGCAGGTGTTCTCCACTAACGCATTGTTAGGCCTTATAAACCTTTTGGGTCACAATAAGTTTTCTTAAATAACCCTTTAGGGTTCGTAAACTTTTTAGGGTTTATAATCAATTAACGTTTAAATCAGTTAATGCACTAACATTTCTCTTCTTCATGTCAATTCTTTTCAGGGTTACCATCAGGGTTCGTCCGCCTACGCGCCACGCCAGATCAAAAGCTAAGTCCCTAATTTGATTATTATTTTAAATATTATTTTTGTCCTATAAAATAAATTATGATTTACTTTTAAATATCAATGAGTCAGCCATACACTCGCTGCATCCTTTTTCTTTATGCCCATCTTTTAGGATTCATCACAATCTGGTCAGTGTCAATGCTTCATGCCTCAAGGCTAGCCTCTGCCCATCAACCTTCATCCATCAAAGATAAAAGTTTGTCAGACTGCCAAAGCTACGTTGGTAACCCTAAACTCTGTCTTTATTATTACTTATGTCAAACCCTATTAAGGGATCCGCTGGTTTCATTGTTCCCTTCCCCGTATTATTATGTAACTGTTCCCTGGTTGTATTGTTTGGCCTTGAAGGCACTTAAAACTGTTATATTATATTAACTGCGTGGTTAGTAATTTAGGGAGTGCAAACCATGAACTGAACATAGATCACCTAATTACAAGATAAATGTAATCGAAGTTAACCACGTGATTGCTGCACACACTCACCTTTAGGGTAACCTCTTCTGTTGCCTGTTGCCTTGCTGCCTCTAAGTGTACTAAATAGTCAAGTCCCTCGATTCCGAGGATACCTAAAGCAAAACAAATGTTGCCCTAAGTTCATTATCATCATCAAGTTTGTCCCTCGATGTTGCCTTATATGATGATTGTCCCAATTGCTAAGGTATCCTCGCATGATGCCTAAAAAGATTAATGACTATTATATCCTTCCCTTAGACTACCTGCCCTCTTTATGGCAAGGGACAGTCTTATGGCGAACGATTCCTCGATGACCCTTCACACATCCAATTGAAAGACTTCCTGCCCTCTCATGGTGTGGATAGATCCTTTCGCCTCGAAAAGCTAAAAGAACAAATTTTAAAACTTAGGGTAGTTACTATTAATTGCTTGCTCTAAAATTCAAACTCTTTTTTCCCACTAATTTTCAAATACTTTTCAAAAAGACTACGCTTATTTACAAGCTAAAGTTCTTATCCAAATTTCTATTCATACACTACTTTTCAAACAATTCAAAAGTGAGCTAAGCAATTAAGAGCCCATGGATAACCATGGATACAAAGGGTGCCTTACACCTTCCCTTTGTATAACTTACCCCCCGAACTCAAAATCTTTTTAAAAGGTATTTTCCTGTTCTTTTTGCCTTTCCTAATTGGATAAAATAAAAGTCGGTGGCGACTCATGCTTAACCGCGACATTTCAAATATAGTCAGTTCACCGTATTACAGAACTGGCGACTCTGCTGGGGATGCTTTCGATTAAAAGAGGGGTTACCTTAAAGTTTAGGATCACTTTAATAATTGTTTGTTTGTTTGCTTTATTCTTAAAGGTTGTTTTGGGTATTGAATGGAAGATGAATCCTATACCCGGATTCGAGTGCACCTTAAGATAGGAGTGGCATAGTCATGGCGACCTCCCTTGTGTATGCTTGGGATTGGTCAATATGAGAGTTCACGCTTAAGTTAGGCCTCTATGGGTGTTCACATGCCTCTTTTGCATGAGAGAGGTTCGTGTGGATATCTGTAGGTGAGTCGGAGCTTAAGGACCTTTAGTCACCTTTAACCCATCTTGGCCTTTAGGAACGTAGTGGGGGGACTACTCTTGATGTATGTTGAGGGCATAGTCGCTACCCGATACTACAACTCAGATAGGTTCTCTCTCAAAGTATCATTGCGTGGTATGCATGTACCATGTTCGAGGGTGCTTTAGAAGGGCTGACAATTCTGGGTCACTTGGTAGAACCCGTTGCTGATATCATCCTTATCCTTAGAAGTACCTTTGGGGAAGGGTAGTCACCTGGTCATACTTCACGCAAGCCTTTAAACTTAAGGACTCTTGTATGACTTGCTTGTTATCTAACCTTTTCTTTCCTTGCAGGATTTGCTTGTAGGACATTTCGTCCTTATTACCATATGCTTCACCTTTCTATTTCCTTGCAATATTTGCTTGTAGGACATCTCGTCCTCACTACCTTATGCTCTAACCTTTTATTTCCTTGCAGGGTTTTCCTGTAGGACGTCTCGTCCTTATGACCTTATGCTTTACTTAATGCATTGCATTTGCATGACGTCATAACATCATAACATCACATGTAAACTAACACTTTCAAGGATCTTAGGGATTTAAAGCGCACAATCTCTTAGCAAGGACATAATTCCTAACTAGGGGCAAGAGGATTTACTTTCCTCTGGCCACGTACCTTCCAATTCAAAGACACCGTACCCATCAAGGGGCAAGAGGATTTATTTTTCTCTGGCCGTATGCCTTATAGTTTAATGATATCATACCTATCAAGGGGCAAGAGGATTTATTTTCTTCTAGCCATGTACCTTCAAATTCAGAGATATCTTGAATCAGAGGCGATGACGCACTCGATATGGTGAGCTTGATTCTCAAAGAAGGACGTCCAAAGACGAAAGCCAGAATTCTCTAGACATAACTCTGTTTGATTCAATGTCTAAGCGTTGCAAACTAAATTTCCTATAGATCCTTGAAAGCATTGCATTTACATTCACGACATCGCATATTTCTAACTTTGTTTTCAGGTTCCGCCTCGACAATCATTTGTCTCAAATATAATCGAGCTGGAGATTCATTCTGACAAGCCCTTTTACATTCCAAAACTTCGTCAAATAACTCATCGACTCTAACAAGCAAGCATTCTCTATCAGATATGGTCCAATGTATGACCCGTTCCGGTATTCCCTATCAGATATGGTCCAATGTATGACCCGTTCCGGTATCTTCAGTCAGATATGGTCTAATGTATGACTCGTTCTGGCATTATTCATCAGATATGGTCTAAATGTATGACTCGTTCTGACATTCCCCTTCAGATATGGTTTTGATATCCTTCAACAGATATAGTCCAATGTATGACTCGTTCTGACATTCCAACAGATATGGTCTAACGTACGACTCGTTCTGCTATCCTTCAACAGATATAGTCCAATGTATGACTCGTTCTGACATTCCAACAGATATAGTCCAATGTATGACTCGTTCTGACATTCCAACGGATATGGTCTAACGTACGACTCGTTCTGCTATTCCTCAACAGATATGGTCTAAAGCATGACCCGTTCTGGTCTTCTCAATCAGATACACATTCTGGAAGCTCGAACCCCGGATGCTCTGAATCTCTACACCAGCTCTACAACAACGACGCAAGCCAGACGTACCTAATCGTCAATTCACCGAGATCAATATGTCATTGGCTCAAGCGTTACAACATCCATTGAAGATCGAATTGATTACTCTGAGGGACCCTCCTAAGAATGCTAACACCTCCACTCCTGACTATAAACTTAATGCAAGGTGCGGGTACCATTCCAACATTCCTGGACATTACACAAACAAATTGCTGGACATTGAAGAATAAGATCCAAAAGCTGATCAATGACGGAGAAATCAAATCCAACTCGCCTGAAACTCCTGTGGTGATCACCGCTCCTATGCCTAGT
Organism: Vicia villosa; assembly: GCF_029867415.1. Classification (NCBI taxonomy): domain Eukaryota; kingdom Viridiplantae; phylum Streptophyta; class Magnoliopsida; order Fabales; family Fabaceae; genus Vicia; species Vicia villosa. The sequence goes on along the minus strand of NC_081183.1, from coordinate 98,505,066 downwards.
CATGACAAGACTGATTGACGTCTAGACGGACGAACTTTTGGATCATTAGATCTACTTTCATTTGCAAGTTCCTTTTCTGTTTGTTTAAACATCCGATTCATGATAGACATTATCTGTTTTAATAATCATCATCAGTGCATTGCATATGTTTGTCTTGAATAAATTATTTCGTTATCACTCATTTTAAATTACGTCTTTATTCTGCATATGTTTTTGCGACACTCAACTCCTGCTAAAGTTGTATACCTTTTGAGGGAGGATGACGAAAGCGATACCGCAACTTCATACAATATGCTTTTGAACAGACTATGCTGACGATGTACAGGCATTGTTTCAATTCCTAAACAGCGGAGATATAAGGATGTTAATCCCTCGTCAACCCCCTTGAGCCTAAGAAGTAGAAGTTTCTTTTTGTACTAAAACCCTTGATCATAACCTGGGGCAGGGTAGTTCTCAGTTAATTTGGCTGTGCATTCTATTTTAAGAGAATCATTCAGTACACCTTTCAACAAAGGTTTCAATCACAAGCGTTCATCCGCACACATCAAATAAGCGTTGGAGACGACAGTCAAAAGACAATGATGGTTCATCAAGCAAGGCAGTCAATATCTTTCAAATAGGAAAAAATGAAAAAACATATATACAAAGAAAAGCCTGCTAAGTCAAAAATCAAAAAGGTGACTTAGGCAAAAATCAAGGCGTCCCGCTGACTGTAAGCTCAAAATAGACAGTTCAGGCAAAAGTTAGGGATATCAAAAAGATGAAAAAAGAGAAGTCAATAAACTCCTGAACAACACAATGTTGTGACTACCAAAAGGAAGAAGTGACTGCCATCTCAAAAGTTCTCTTTGTTTACGAACCATCAACATTATCGAAGGCGCAAATCCAGAAATCTCTTGGAACCCGAATGCATAAGTTGAATTAACTGAATTTAGGACTGAAGATCATCACGAAGAGGGGTGGGTATAAATAAACTTTGAGCCTTTATCCTTTGTTTCTTAAACCGTGAACCAAGCCACGTTACAACCCTTGAAAGTCCTAACTGAAGCATGGTTAGTTCGAAAGCATATTGTCACAACAAAGGTATCCTGACTCCTTAAGGTTTATCACAAATGCTGAGTCGATATTTCATTTTTACAAACATCACGTTGTTACAAATATCATGTTTTACAAATATCACGCTTGTACATCTCCTGTTTTAATGTTTTTCAAAAACTCAAGACAAACGTATGCATTGCATCTCATGAATACATTATTAAACATATTCTGCTACATAATTTCAAATGTTAGCATCAGAAAGAATCTGCACAGGGTACGACTAATGACTAAAAGTCATCCCGACAGACGGAACTATTTCAACAGCAACATCCCTTATAACTGACTCAGTTGACTATAAGTCAATGAATACAAGGGGCATGGCACGCTTCGCCCGATCAATCAGGGACAATCAAGTCAAGATTCGAAGAATCTCTCAAAATGCCAAATAGTCAAGAGCATACATCCCAAGTGGACTTCAAACTATACCCCCGATCAATCTGGGGCAATCAAGTCAAGATTTCAAGAATACCTGAACGATGCAAAAAAAAACACAGTCAGGGGCATGCATCCAAGTAGATCTGAAGCAATTTCCCAATCAACATGGGACGTTGTCCTAGACCTATGATTACTAAAGGCATGTTCGCCCATAGTGCACATCTCATAAAGTCCTCGCGAGGCAAATCAAAGTCCCTACTAACTGGGGCAAATCTATGCAAGTCCAGTTTGACATCTTGATCAACATTCAGTGGCATGTCCTAAATCCAGGAATGGCAGGTACTATAATACTAGGGGCAACATTCAAGACACCCACGTCTTCCCACAGAGCCGGGTTCACAAGATCATATCCCCACAGAGTAATCATCTTCAAATGCTCTCGTCTCGACAAAGACATGACTCCCCAACAGAGTTTACACCTTCAACGCTACCGGTCCTCCGACACTTCACTTTCCTCCAACATGGCGCATTAATATCTTTATCACCAATCAGGGTACATCAAGTTACTGATCATCCCCAAGCAAAAATCATAAATCCCCAGCTGAGCATCTTTCAAGACGAAATCAAACATCAAAATCACATAGACCTGGAGATTTATTCTCTCGACTAAGACAACATAAATCATGTTTGCATACCATAAATCATAAACATAGTCATACATCACATACATACTGAACTCACGCATAACATACAAAGCTTCTCATTCATTTCGAGATACTCATTACTTTAACGCATGCATCATGACATAAGAAAACTAACTTCTATTTTTCAGGATATTACTATCTCTATCTGCAAGAGTTAAGTCGACACCTTTGACGGTTCCTTAACAATATATTCTCAAGTATTAAGTCGACACCTTTGACGGTTCCTTAACACATCAAGAGTTAAGTCGACACCTTTGACGGTTCCTTAACAACACACTTCAGATATAAGTCGATACCTTTGACGGTTCCTTATACAATCTACCCGCATATCTGAGTCGATACCTTTGACGGTGCCTCAATGATATGCTTCAAAGTTAAGTCGACACCTTTGACGGTTCCTTAACAACACACATCACCAGTTAAGTCGACACCTTTGACGGTTCCTTAACAACACACTTCAGATATAAGTCGACACCTTTGACGGTTCCTTATACAATCTACCTGCATATCTGAGTCGATACCTTTGACGGTGCTTCAATGATATGTTTCAAATTTAAGTCGACACCTTTGACGGTTCCTTATACAATCTACCTGCATATCTGAGTCGATACCTTTGACGGTGCCTCAACAATATGCTTCGAATTTAAGTCGATACCTTTGACGGTTCCTTAAATAACCCAACACATATTTGAGTCGATACCTTTGACGGTTCCTCAACATTCAAAAGAGGGAAGACGGCAAAAGCAGAAATTTCGTAACAATCCATACTCCAACAACTACCAGATGGCATCTACAAGCCCATCTCCGACAAAAGTCCCTACTTCAGCTAGGGCAAATTTCTTGGTATTCTAGTGTTCAATCATCTTCCACCTTCAGATACCGACTGACACACAAACCACTCTATATCTTCAGGTTTAAGAAGATTGAACAGGGGCAGCTGTCATACCCCAAAATTTGCCCACAATATTCAAATATTCAAATTATTTTAAAATTGGATTTTTTTTTTATAAAATTTTGAGGTCATTCACATTGACGTCTTGAATTTTATAAATATTCAATTTAAAGTCTATTTTAAAATATAATAATTTACTCTTAAATTATTTATATTTTAATAAATAGCAAAATGCTTTCTCATGCTTCATACACTTCCAATTGACTTTTATTTCAAACAAATAATATAACATAGTTGGTAAGGAGGTAAGGCTTGCAAGTACAAAGTCTCGGGTTCAAATCCCACTTCTAACACTTTTTTTTCTTTTTTTCTAACTATAGTTTTAATTTTATTTTTATTAAAAAAATCACAAAAAATCATTTTTTTTATCATTTTATTTTTAATTTTCGCACTATTTAAATATGCATTTTTTAAAATAGTCAAATTTTCACTTTTATGTATTTTCTAGTCAAAAATCATCAAAAATCATAAAATATTCAAAAAAATCCAAAAAAAAAGTTTTTAATCTTATTTGTCCTATTTTTAGCACTTTTTATAACTTAGAGAACAAGTCAATCTTATTAAATTAGTTTGATTTAATTTTTTATTAAAATTAAAACAAATTGATTTTTGGGCTTTGATTTGGTCCATAGTTTTACTATAATTATTTTTTCTAACCTAATTCATGATATATAAATAAAACTAACAATTACAAATTTCTCAATTTACTCTCTCACAACTAAACCCTTATTTTTTTTAACACCTTCAACCTTATTCTTCATTCCTAATTCCTACCTACAAAACAATTCACCAAGTTTCTTCAATATCTTTTGTTCTTCTTTTGCTTAGTTCTTGGCCAATGATTTCGTATGAGGCCTCATCTTCTTCTTTTTTAAAGAAAAAATCTTTTTCTAAATCTTTTTATCAAAACTAAAAATAAACCTTTTGTTTTCAAAACCTTTTGGCCAATGATTATCATATGAGGCCCTTGATGTATGTTTTTATACTAACTTTAGTTTTTGGCTAATGATGATACTTGAGGCCACCTTTTATCAAAATTCTTATGTTTTTGACATCCTCTTTATGTTTCGAAACATTTTCTTTCAACTCTCTTTTTTTAAAAAACCTTTTTCAAATACTTTATCTAGAATTACAATTTTTTTGGCCAATGATGATACATGAGGCTTGTTTTTTTTTAATCATTGTTTTGGTCATTGTTGCTACATTTTAGTTTAAATTTATGTTTTTACAATCATAATTATTTTTTTTTTTACTTTTGAGAATTTTTGCCCTTTTAGCCATAATCTAACTTTTTGAACCTTTCTTTATTTTTTGGGAAAATTTAGATTATACGAGGTCAAACCTATTTTATAATATTTTTTATTTTATTATTGTAACTATTATCATTACTAACTCTTATTATTATTATTATTATTATTATTATTATTATTATTATTATTATTATTATTATTATTATTAACATTATTACTATCCTTGTTTGCAGGTACTTCCTTTGGCCATTAACCTTGTTTTGGCCAAACAATTTTGCTGGCCACTTTCTCACCATGTACTCTCAAGAGCGCACAACACCCAATCTGAGCTAAGTTTCTTTTTTTGTTTTTATTTTAATTGCATGAAATTTTTTATATATATTCCTTTCTTTTTTTATTATTAGTATAATTTTTTTCTTTTATTTATTTTTATTTATTTAACCAAATTAGTTTTTATATATAATAATTTCATAGTTATTTATTTTAATCGAAAACTCGTTTTTTAATTTTATCAATAATTATTTTTAAAACAATAAAAAAATTTATTTTTGTATATATTTTTAATTAATTAATTAATTGAAAATTAATAATTAAAGTTTTTGTTAACCTTGATTCATTTATAAACCTTAAAATCTTCAGGCAGGTGTTCTCCACTAACGCATTGTTAGGCCTTATAAACCTTTTGGGTCACAATAAGTTTTCTTAAATAACCCTTTAGGGTTCGTAAACTTTTTAGGGTTTATAATCAATTAACTTTTAAATCAGTTAATGCACTAACATTTCTCTTCTTCATGTCAATTCTTTTCAGGGTTACCATCAGGGTTCGTCCGCCTACGCGCCACGCCAGATCAAAAGCTAAGTCCCTAATTTGATTATTATTTTAAATATTATTTTTGTCCTATAAAATAAATTATGATTTACTTTTAAATATCAATGAGTCAGCCATACACTCGCTGCATCCTTTTTCTTTATGCCCATCTTTTAGGATTCATCACAATCTGGTCAGTGTCAATGCTTCATGCCTCAAGGCTAGCCTCTGCCCATCAACCTTCATCCATCAAAGATAAAAGTTTGTCAGACTGCCAAAGCTACGTTGGTAACCCTAAACTCTGTCTTTATTATTACTTATGTCAAACCCTATTAAGGGATCCGCTGGTTTCATTGTTCCCTTCCCCGTATTATTATGTAACTGTTCCCTGGTTGTATTGTTTGGCCTTGAAGGCACTTAAAACTGTTATATTATATTAACTGCGTGGTTAGTAATTTAGGGAGTGCAAACCATGAACTGAACATAGATCACCTAATTACAAGATAAATGTAATCGAAGTTAACCACGTGATTGCTGCACACACTCACCTTTAGGGTAACCTCTTCTGTTGCCTGTTGCCTTGCTGCCTCTAAGTGTACTAAATAGTCAAGTCCCTCGATTCCGAGGATACCTAAAGCAAAACAAATGTTGCCCTAAGTTCATTATCATCATCAAGTTTGTCCCTCGATGTTGCCTTATATGATGATTGTCCCAATTGCTAAGGTATCCTCGCATGATGCCTAAAAAGATTAATGACTATTATATCCTTCCCTTAGACTACCTGCCCTCTTTATGGCAAGGGACAGTCTTATGGCGAACGATTCCTCGATGACCCTTCACACATCCAATTGAAAGACTTCCTGCCCTCTCATGGTGTGGATAGATCCTTTCGCCTCGAAAAGCTAAAAGAACAAATTTTAAAACTTAGGGTAGTTACTATTAATTGCTTGCTCTAAAATTCAAACTCTTTTTTCCCACTAATTTTCAAATACTTTTCAAAAAGACTACGCTTATTTACAAGCTAAAGTTCTTATCCAAATTTCTATTCATACACTACTTTTCAAACAATTCAAAAGTGAGCTAAGCAATTAAGAGCCCATGGATAACCATGGATACAAAGGGTGCCTTACACCTTCCCTTTGTATAACTTACCCCCCGAACTCAAAATCTTTTTAAAAGGTATTTTCCTGTTCTTTTTGCCTTTCCTAATTGGATAAAATAAAAGTCGGTGGCGACTCATGCTTAACCGCGACATTTCAAATATAGTCAGTTCACCGTATTACACAGGTATTCCTTGATACTGTCGAATGCTTTCTGGCAATCTTCAGTCCATACAACCCCTTGATCTTTGCGGAGAAGCTTGAAAATTGGCCCACAAGTAGCAGTCATTTGAGAGATAAATCTGGAGATATAGTTCAATCGTCCGAGAAATCCTCTTACTTGCTTTTCAGTTTTTGGTGCAGGCATCTCTTGAATAGCTCTAACTTTGTCGGGATCTACTTCAATACCTCTTTGGCTGACAATGAAACCTAAGAGTTATCCAGACCTAACCCCAAAAGTACATTTGTTAGGATTCAAGCGAAGCTGATATTTCCTTAGTCGTTGAAACAACTTCAAAAGGTATTCAATATGTTCTTCTTCTGTGCTGGACTTGGCTATCATGTCGTCCACATAAACTTCAATTTCTTTATGCATCATGTCATGAAAGAGAGTAGTCATTGCCCTTTGGTAAGTTGCGCCTGCATTCTTCAATCCGAACGGCATCACTTTGTAGCAAAAGGTACCCCATGGGGTGATGAAAGATGTCTTCTCCATGTCTTCAGGAGCCATCTTGATCTGATTATAACCAGAGAACCCGTCTATGAAGGAAAAGACGTTGAACATAGCGGTGTTATCAACCAACATGTCGATATGCGGTAATGGAAAGTCATCTTTTGGACTGGCCTTGTTCAAGTCACGATAGTCAACACACATTCTGACTTTACCATCTTTCTTCGGAACTGGCACTATGTTGGCCAACCATTGAGGATACTCAGAGGTGACAAGAAAACCTGCGTCGAGCTGTTTTTGAACTTCCACTTTGATCTTGTTAGCCATATCAGGGTGAGTCCTTCGCAATTTCTGCTTAACTGGCGGACATTCTGGCTTCAATGGTAAGTAATGCTAAACAATATTGGTATCCAACCCAGGCATGTCTTGGTAGGACCAGGCAAACACGTCAACATATTCTTTGAGAAGGTCTGTCAACTTACTCTTGACATCAGTATCAAGCAGCGATCCAATGGTCACTTCTTTTTTGTCTTCTTCAGAACCCAAGTTGATCTTTTCTAAAGGCTCTTTGTGAGGCAGAATGGCTCTTTCCTCGTGCTTAAGTAATCGAGATATCTCGTCCGGGATCTCCTCTTCTTCCTCTTCTTCGGCTTCGAACACAGGAAACTCAAAGTTGGGAGAGAGCATAGGGTTATTGCATTCAATGGGTTTATCAATAGTAAATCTGCACATATGATTTATATTTATTTCAGAAAATTTATGAATGCAAGAGTGTATGCAGATTTTTTTTGAAAAGTTTTTTTTTTATTTTGGTTTTTTAGGATTACCATTTCCAGAAAAAGCAAAAATAAAACATATAATGTAGGGAATTCAAAATGACACTTTATTTATGATTCATTTTTGAAACAAAGCCCTAAACACAAACTCATTTGTCTTGGGCAGGACAAAGAGGGAAACTTTTAAAACAAAGCCATATACACAAAGTTATTTGGGCAGAACATTTAAAAGCAAAGCCCTATAAAACATCTCTCTACTTTGGGCAAGGCAGGAGGTCAAAATAACAGCGAGGTGATTACTTTGAGCGGCGAACAACATTTGGAACGTCGACAGCCTTCCAGTAACAACGAACTCCTCTGTGTATTATGTATTCAGGAAAATTCTCCCCAGAATTATCTTCAGTATTGACATCGTCTGCTGGTCGAGCAGGATTTGAAGGTCCTGGTTTGTCACCCTTGTTCTTTGTAGAGTTGAAACGGTCTTCTTCTACTTCTTGAAGAGCATATGGTGAGTCACAATCTTCATAATTTTCAGGATGTATTTCCCAGTCTTCAGGATGAAGAGACTCGTTGTCAGCGACACTTTCTGAGTCAGTTGCGGGATCATCTTCCCCTTCATCTTCAAAAATGGCATTTATGTGATAATAACCATCATCAGGATTATGGACCTTGGCAGATGCATTGAAGCCGAAATCTTTAGTAATTTCAGGCTGCTGAGAAAATTGACAGGGCTGATAAACCTCTTCTGGTTGACTATTATATTCAAAGGAATCTCCCCATCCAGTTGGTTGGATATCCTCAATCGCAATCTTGTAACTTTCAGGTGCAGTATATTTCACCATATAATCAAATTTTCCACTTGGTTGTCCCAAGGTGTCCCAGACCTCTGTAGGAGCAGGCTTAGTTTCTTTGCCTTTGGATTTCTCTGACGGAGGATATGGTTCTTCCTGAGATATGTATCCTGAGTCATTGAGATAACATTTCCATTCTTCTTCATCATCGGGGAGACCTTCTTCGATACATTCTTCAATAAGGACATTAACCTCTTGAGGAATTGGATTAAGGAATCCTCCACTAATGAATGTTTCTTTGATCGGACGAAGGGTTTCATCCTTCTTGGTGCAGTTTGAGAATGTTGGTGAACATCCGAGCCCTGCTCTAGTTTCATTCTTGGTAGGGATCACAACTTGCCCCCAGCCAGTGGTAGTTCCATCTTTCACTACTTTTACTGCCTCTATGTAAGAAGAGATCGATGCTTTCTTTTTGGAAGATTCGTCTTCTAAAGAGAGACCTTGGAACTGAGTTCCTTCCACATCATCAGCACTTATGAAAGAGAAATTGGATAAATGACTCACCATTAAGGCTTGTTCTACACTTATCGTTACCAATTTTCCATTTGTTACAAATTTTAACTTTTGATGGAGCGTAGAAGTCACTGCCCCTGCTTCATGGATCCATGGTCGTCCTAACAGACAGCTATAAGCAGCTTGAATGTCCATGACCTGGAAGGTGATTTGAAATGTATGTGGACCAATTGTCATGGGAAGATTGACTTCGCCGATAACAGATTTTCGCGATCCATCAAATGCTTTGACAACTACACCACTGAACTTCATAGGCATTCCTTGGTAAGACAAACGAGCAAGAGTCATCTTTGGCATAACATTCAAGGAAGATCCGGTGTCTACCAACACATTGGACAAAGAGTCTGACTGACAGTTCATAGAAATGTGCAAAGCAAGATTATGATTTCTGCCCTCCTCGGGGAGTTCTTCGTCACAGAAGCTTAAATTGTTGCAAGCTGTTATGTTGGCTATTATCCCATCAAAGTGATCAACAGTCACATCATGATCTACAAAAGCTTGATCCAAAACTCTCATCAGGGTTTCCCTGTGTGCTTCAGAGTTTAAAAGCAATGAAAGTATTGAGATTTTTGAAGGAGTCTGCATAAGCTGATCCACAATCTTGTATTCACTTCTTTTGATAAGTTTCAAAATTTCGTCAAAGTCAGGATTGACATTGGTTCCACTGGATTGACCAACATCAGTGTTTGTGTTACTGACAGGAGTTTCCACAGGATTCCCCACTGGTATACTGATAGGATTTTGTTCGGTAGCAGGAGCAACAGGCTGCTTCGGAGGTAGTGGAGTATACACACGTCCACTTCTCGTTACTCGACTCACATCGGCGATATTCACGACAGATGAAAGAGTAGGTAAAGGAACTTCTTGTCCATTCTTTATCATTGTTGCATTGTAGTTGTATGGAACTGCCTTGTCAGAGTCATAAGGAACAGGTCCAGGTAGACAAATGATCAAAGGAGCAACAGGAACCTTCGGCTTGTTGTAAGTAACTTCTATGCGCTCGGGCATGTTGAAATGAGGAACGACGACGTTAACTGTAGGCATTTCCGAGTTGATATCTGAGACTAAAAGCTCATGCGGATAACATTCTATCATGTTAACTTCATTTTCATTCCTATTTCTGTAGATTTGAATAGTACCATTATCCAACAGAACTTGGAGATCTCTTCTCAAAATCGAACATCCGTGAGGATCTACACAACATATGCTACAGGAACCATAGTGATGCTGGCGAAAATTCGGCCCTCGACAGAGAGTGGCGTGCATTTGTACCCAATCTGCTCTTGAGAAATTGATATTATAGACTCGGTATGGACCAGGACATCCATACACCATGTTTACAACATGCCCTCCATGATTGGGTAGCGGATTTGCTTGCACATTTGGATTCAAATTTCTGAAAGAGAGAAGATTAGATCTAACCAACCTCTGAACTTCATATTTCAAAGCTATGCAATGCTCAAGATCATGGCCAGGTGCTCCTTGATGATAAGGGCATGAGACCTCAGCTTTGTACCACCATGGGAGTTTCTCCGGTACGGGTGGTGGTGCTTTTGTTTGAACAAGACCTCTTTCAATCAAAGCAGGGTACAATTCTATGTAGGTCACTGGAATCGGATCAAACTGTGGAGCTCTTTGTACACGATTCTGATTATTGTTAAACTTTTGAGCCTGTTGTCGAGGCTGTTGTTGTTGAAACTGCGGAGTAAAACCCGGATTCGGTGTTGTATTAACGACTGGTGTGATAGCAGCAACCTGTCGTTGACGATTGACATTTCCTCTTGGCTTCCCTTGGGACACCATGTCAACACTTTGTTCTTTCTTATTTGGGAAACCACTTCCAAACTTTTTGGTTCCGCTTGAAGATCCACCTTCTTTAGTTAGACGTCCGGTTCGGACTCCTTCTTCTAGACGCATCCCCATGTTTACCATTTCGGTGAAATCACTTGGAGCACTAGCAATCATGCGTTCATAGTAAAACGGACTGAGAGTATTCAAGAAGATCTTTGTCATCTCTTTCTCTTTTAACGGTGGATTAATCTGAGCAGCAGTTTCTCTCCATCGTTGGGCATATTCTTTGAAAGCTTCATGGTCTTTCTGAGCCATGGATCGAACCTGATCTCTATCTGGAGCCATATCCAAGTTGTATTTGTATTGTCGGACAAAGGCCTCGCCTAAGTCATTGAAAGTCCGAATATTAGTGCTATCCAAGCCTGTGTACCACTTCAGTGCGGCACCAGTCAAACTGTCTTGAAAGTAATGGATAAGCAACATATGATTATCTGCATAAGTAGACATTTTTCTAGCATACATCACAAGATGGCTTTGTGGACAAGAACTTCCTTTGTATTTCTCAAAGTCTGGGACTTTGAACTTGGCTGGTATCTGTACACTGGGAACCAAACATAGCTCCTGGGCATTCTTTCCAAACAAATCTTTTCCCCGAATAGCTTTGACTTCCAGCTGAATCTTGTTGAACTGTTCTTGGAGATCTTCCACAAGATTACGCTGATTTGTGCTATCACCTTGATCATGATAAATCTCATTGCCATCATAAGGAACAGTGTGAACCATAGGAGTCGGAACCGTCATAGTGGGTTGAGAAAATGCCATAGTGACTTGAGAAAAAGTTACCCCCTGATTTGGAGTAAACTGTGAACTTTGTGCAGCAGACGCTTTAGTTGTGGATGTTTGAACCCCAGAAACATTATGGCGGAAACCTATACTGAAGCTGAAAGGCGTGCCCCAACCTTCTGGCATGGAGAAAGATGGAATGCTGAATGCAACTGTAGAAACTGGAGTAGTGACTTCAGATGTTACCGCTGCTTGACTATTAGGTGGCGGCGGCTGATTTTGTGCGGCCATTAAGGAGTCAACCAGAGTAGTGAGACTTTCCAACTTTTCCTGAAGGGTGGTCACTGTACCACGAAGCTCAATATTCTCTTGTTCAGAGTGTTCCATTAATCTTCTTCTGTTTGAACGAGTATTGTATCTGTGATCTGATAGCGAGCGCGGTCGAGAAACTTTGAGACGCGACAACTTGACGATCTATTGGAGAAAGATCCAAAAGATGAGACTCTATACAACAGACTCGATATGCAGAATGATGTATGCAAAAAGAAGTTTATAATTTTTCCAATTATTTTAAAGATTATTTCCTTGCAAACATTTGAACACAAACTATTCTTTTATTGAAATAATGGGAAATGTTACAACATTGGAGCGTAGCTCCTTACAGAAGCAAATGATAAATAAAAGCTAAACAATCCTAAGCATCTTCATCAGATGAAGAACCAAATGCGTTGTGCAGCTTGAGCTTCATGATTTCTTTCCCATAGCGAGCTTTCAATTCGGCCTTTTCGGTCCTCAGTTTGTCAACAACATTCTTCCAATCATCAGGAGTCAGAGCGTTGCTCGTTGAGCCTTCAAGGTTTTTCTTGCTTTCTTTGATGTACCTTTTGATTGCAGCGTCTTTCTGACGAATCTTCTCATCTTTGCTCATGAGCCATCCATCTTGACAGTAGAGAGTTTCTTCGTGATCTTTCACTCTTTTCTTCAACTTTATGTTTTCCACATCGGTCTTACGAAACTTTTTTCCCAAGCGTCTTTTTCTATCCTCATCTTGGCTAAAGTGTCTTGGTATTCCTCCATAGTGGGAATGTTGGGTCGTTGAGACACTGCAGGAAACATGGGTTTTTCATAATCATAAGGCATTTGAAACTCCTTTGCTCTTTTCTTTACCCAGCAGGTGTAGGTGTCCACGGCAATGCAATTTCTCGCCTCACCTTTTTCTTTCCATCGGACGTCGTACCAAGCTCTCACCATTCTTGTTTTCAACCTTTGCGGATCATCCCCTTCTTTGTAAAAGTAGCCTTCCACTGCGAGACCAATGGGTTTAGCTGAATTTGCATACCCGAGTTGTCGTCGGGCTAGAACCGGGTTGTAGTTAATTCCTCCTTGTGTACCAATGAGGGGTACGTTGGCGAATTCTCTGCAACTTTCAATGGTTTCTGTACCACAGTGAGCCAAGGTATACCAACGAATATCATGATTAGTAAGAGACATAAGTCTTCGAGGCCAACGCAAGCCTTCTCGGTTTTCTGTGAAGATAGGAGACTCAGGTAAGTGTGAAACAATCCATTTGAACAACAAAGGTGCACAACAAACAATGATTCCACCGCCTTGGAGATTCCTATGATGGACAGAGAAATACATGTCACCAAGCAAAGTCGGAACAGGATTCCCAATCAGAAATATCTTTATGGCATTGACATCAACAAAGTCGTTGACGTTGGGAAACAGAACTAACCCATAGATGAGCAAGGCTATTATAGCTTCAAAAGCTATCATGCTACCAGTTTCGATGAAATCAAAGGCTTTCTTTACCAGGAAGTGTGAAGTTAAACCCGGGAGGTTTCCTTTGGTAGTCCAATTACTCTCTACTTCAGATTTCTTCAAGTGGATACTTGCTGCAATGACGTGTGACTTAGGAATGGCTTCCAAACCATTGAAGGGTATTTTGTCAGATACAGGAATACCCAAAAGATTGGCATATTCTTCCAAGATCGGTACCAACTGGTAATCTGGAAAGGTAAAAAAACGGTAGACGGGATCATAGAGCTGAACCAGAGTCTTGAGAAGTCCTTCATCAACATGAGTATTCAGGATAGGCAAAAGCTTTCCATAACTTTTCCTAAAATCCGGAGGATCTTGTACAAAAGATGATAACTCTATCAGTTTTCCTACATCAGGCGCTTTGAAACCGTACTTTTTGGTGTGCCTTTTTACCCCTTCCATAACTTAACCCTATAATGTTTGCAAAGAAAATTCTCTAAATTTTTGGAAAAATCATGTTTTTATGGAAAAAAGATGGGTTTTTTTTTAATGAATGTATGAATGCGTGGATGCATGAATGCCACATATTCAAACATAGTAACACAAACATGGTAATACGAACATGGTAACGCAAACATGGTACACAAACATGGTAACACAAACATGGTACACATAGGTTCAAAGGTCCAGCGTCACGAGCATGAGGTCAGAGAACCAAAAATGGGATAGTTCTAGTTAATCACCTGCACAACATGTTCTACTGATACGTCAGAGTCTACATTTTTCTTTCGGATATTACCGGCCTTCCACAATTAAACTCATGAGCCAGCAATATTCTCAAGAAAAACTCGTCTGAGTGTGGTTCTCCGCATGACAACTATCCAAGTCTTCACCTGGATCGTTTCTGCACCACGTCCTAATAAGGCCAGGATGGGTTGGGGTTCTACGGCCAACTCAGCTTCTACAATTCAATGCAGCAATAATGTTTTCGCTACGAAACATGCTAAACATATATTACCAACAAGGAACCTCCACTGAGCGGAAGGATTCTCACGTACGCCTGTACATGACTATACCCTCCACCTAATTCTTATGTGTACTTAATCCGGGTTAGGATTTGTCCATAATGTATCACTTGTAACAGAACCACACAAGTAACAGAACCAAAGAATCACACATATAACAAAAAATTAAAAAACAATAATTAGAAATAACCCTTCCTTTGGAAATAATAAAAAGATGGCCCCAGTGAAGTCGCCATTTTTCTGTCGCGGGCGAAAAATCGTTTTGTTCCTCTTTTTTCGGGATGAGACACCTGATGCCTTCTTTGGGCTCGAGTGCTCATAAAAAATGATTTTTCTTTGTTTCGACCAAACTTTTTATTATTTCCAAAGGAGGAAAAGGAAAAAAGCTGCAATAACCTAAAAAGTGGGGGAGAGATCTTGGGTAAGAGGGTTGGTTATACGAAGGGAAGGTATTAGCACCCAACGAATCTATAGTACTCTATAGGATTCTTTATTGTTTTTCATTCTATGTTATGGTGGAGGTTCTGTTGTGAAATAGGTGGGACCTAAGGTGTTTGTTTGATTATGCTCGCAAAGATCATCGCGATCCTCTGCATACATATCCCCTAGAGGGAATCAGAGCATCTGTAGCTCGGGTCTACGGGTGCTAAGGTTTCAGGGGTTTGAGAGAGAAGTTTTGCTCGCCAAGGAATAAGACCTTGTGCCTACGTATTCTCAAAGGGATGTTGAGAAAGTCAGAGCAATCGTAGTTCCCACTTATGCTAGTGGAAGCAAAGGATAAGAGACAAATGTCATCTAAATGTTCGATGTATCTAATCTATATCATCACATACATCTGTTTGTTTTTGTTTGAAAATCTTTTCATTATAAGCCCTAGGCCATGCCACTTATGGTGCTTAGAATGATAAAGATGCTTTTTAGCCAGCCTTGTGGCAAAAACTTTCAATGAAGTCAGCCTTGTGACAAAAAGTTTTGATTAATCAGCCAGCCTTGTGGCAAAAGTTTCAACGAAGTCAGCCTTGTGACAAAAACTTTGATTAATCAGCCAGTACGGTGGCAAAAAGGTTTGATTGATTAGCCAGCCTTGTGGCAAAAAATTTGATTGATTTGATTGATTGATTGATTAATTATTTGTGATGATATAGATGAGATACTCCTATCATAGAGATGATAAATGTCTAATCTCCTAGGGTTTTTTGATTTGGATATTGGGGATGCTTATAAGAAGCCCGTGGGTCCTTGTACGAAGCCCAAGAGGAGGCTATCCGAGGGTCCTTGCATTGTAAGCCCAAGAGGAGGCTATGGGAGGGACAATCCAGGGTCCTTGCATTGTAAGCCCAAGAGGAAGCTATGGGAGGGTCACTCGTTTGTACAAAGCCCAAGGGGAGGCATGGTATAGTTGGTCTGAGCTCTTAGAGCGATTTCACCGGGAAACCATACTCTATGTCCTAGCCTAAACTAGTGGAGATTCTTTGCACGAAGCCCAATAGGAGGCTATGGGGAACCTAGTGTTGTACTAAGTTGAACAAGCACACATATCACACATATGAACAAACATGAACAAGTATGAACAAACATGAACAGGTATGAACAATTATATATATGACAAAGTGTGTGTATATAATGGAGTTTATGAAGGAAATATACCTGTAAGCATGATCCATTTGTATACACGGGGCTCGGGACTTATACTCGAGGAGAAGTCCACTTGAGTTTACTCAAAGCTATGTAAACAAGTATTTACAAAAGGGCTTGGGACTTATACCTACATGGAGGCCCATGGTATTTTTTTTGGGAAGATTTAAAGAAAACCTTCATTTTTGATTTGTTATTCAAGGTTAAATATCAAACTGATCGAGATATATACAGAAAGGTGTGTGTACAATGAAATACCTAATTTCATGTACAGGAATGGGACTTATACCTACGTGGAGGCCCATGTTTTATTTTATAAAACATGGTTGATTGTTTTCTTAACAGACGCGAGGTTTCGTCGTTTTGAAAACAGTTTGAGAGTTTGTTTTGAAAGAAGTTTTCTGTTTGAAGGAAAACTGTACAAAGGCAAAGGTCTGTACAAAAGGGGCTTGGGACTTATACCTACATGGAGGCCCATGGTATATTTGAAAAGTTTTGAAGTTTTGTTGTTTTGAAAATGATTTGAAAATGATTTGAAAATTGTTTGAAAAGATTTTATTTTGAAGAAGTTTTATTGTTTAAAAAATTGTACAAAAGAAAAGAAATGGGACTTACACTCTCTAATATTCGAGAGGCCCCACTTCATTTTGAAAATCATTTGATTAGTCAAAAAGATTTAATCAAAAAGAGGTGGTTTATTGTTTTGAAAAGAATCGCGATCGCTCGTTTTAAAACGATTTGAATTTGAAAGAAATCAACTTAATTAAGTTTAAAACAAGTTTTAATGCTTAATTAAGACCTAAGTGATTAGGGTTTGATCACAAAAGTATTTACAAATGATTTGGTTTGAAAATTAAATGAAAAAACAATATTTAAAGTATTTAAAAACACTTAAAAATGTATCATTTTAAACCTAATTAAAAGTATATTAAATAAATCTTTTTTTGTGATTTTTTTTGATATTGTCAAAATATGGATATTAAATAAGAGG
The DNA here is from genome assembly GCF_029867415.1 of Vicia villosa. Lineage (NCBI taxonomy): Eukaryota > Viridiplantae > Streptophyta > Magnoliopsida > Fabales > Fabaceae > Vicia > Vicia villosa. Next base: position 98,487,983 of record NC_081183.1, on the reverse strand, counting down.
TGTGTAAAAAATGAAGAAAAAATAAGTTAATTTCCTATGTTGATTAATTAGATGAAGTTTGTTAAAAAAATGAATGAGAAAAGTGGCAAAAAATAAGCTTTTGGTCCTACCAAGGTTTGAACCCACGCCCTTATGTTCATCAGCCAAAACACACAACCAACTGCGCCACGCTTGTGGCTTGTTAATTACACGCGTTCAATTAAATATATTTTAAATCAATTTCCAGAACTTCTCAAACCAAAAATGGCGCCAAGAACATAACCCTAACTAGATTTTGAAATCTGAGGATTTGAAATTTCACTGTTGATCAATCCCTGTATAGGAGATGTCTTGAGCCAATGGATTAGGTCAAAATAGTGCACTTGGGGTCTTGAGGTCATGTCCCAAGTCATTAGGTCAAACCCTGAGCAAAAGTCAGGAGTTATGCTAACTTCAGTCAAAACCCTAATCTGGTTGATTCAAAGTCCCTGAGCTTGTTGAAGTAAATCTCCAAGGACCAAATGTTGATTGTTGATGAAGATAGTTCTTTTGAGATGAAGGGAGAACAAAACCCTGATTGATTGTTACTTGTACTGATGAGTGATTTCCTGATTAAATCCTGCTGAGTCACAAGTAACAAACACAGGCTATGCAATTTGTTAGAGATGCAAATGATGCATATGCTATGATATGAGGTGGTATCTTAGGTCAAAAATTGGGGTATGACATCTGCTAGTCTCTTGACTGTCAAGTATGCTCTGCTGCATAAAATTGGTGCTGCCAACTGGGTGTCCACCAATCACACCTCTACCATTGCTGTTGGCTTAGGTAGATTCATTTATGCTATAGGGACCAAGACTGTGTTTGACTATGGGACCTATATTTTTGATCAGACTATGAGACATGCTGGTACCTCTGCCACTAAGCTTCCTATTGCCTTTCCATCCCTAATATGTGGAATCATCCTAAAGCAATACCCTGGCATCTTGAAAGCTAAAGATTCTGTCTGCAAGAGGGAAAGTGCTTTGACTTTTCACTACAAGCTGCTTCAAAGGACTGATGCCTCAACATCTGCTGGGACATCTCAAACTAACAAGTCTGTGAGCAAAGCCTCTCTTATAGCTGAGCCGAAGGAGACCTACAAAGAACTGGAAAATAGGAAGATGAAGCTTGAACAGCTTATACAAAGTCTTGAGCAGTCTGTTGATACTGGTGATGATCATGCTGCTGGTAGTGATGGTGAGAAGATGGATGCTGATAGTGATGATGAATATAAGGCTGAGGATGATGAGGATGCTGATGCCCAGACTAGTAGCTCCAGTGATGTGGAGATGAGTGAGGAGGATGATGAAGATACTGCTGGCTCTGAAGATTAAATCTTCATCTGAAGTTTGGCTCCTTTTGTGGCTAGAAAGGGGGAGTGATAGATGATATTTGGTTGTTGCTGTTTGTTGCTGGTTTTTTTTGGTTCTGGTTCCTGTAATGGTTGTTTCCTGATATTTTTGGATATTATGGTTGTTTCTCTGGATCCCCTTGTCTTGACAAGTGATATTCTGTTACTGTTGAATCCTTGGATGTACTTCTAAGTTTCTGATGATTAATCAAGCAGGATGTTGTTGGTTAACAGAATTTATTTTTCTGGATCCTTGTTTCTATTGGCTGCTGCGTGTACTCTAATCTCTTATGGTATCATCTATTGTTGTTTTAGCCAAAAATTCGCCAAAGGGGGAGTTTGTAGATGTTGTTGATTGGCTGTATTTTTTGGTAAAACAAATAGTGTCTTTATCATGTCAAATCTGGTGTCATGACATGCATTATTCTGTTATGAAGTTCTCCTTGTGCAGGCCTTTACCTGATGTCAAGGCCGATGTCATGACATCCGAAGCTGCTGTGTTTTATTCTGTTCTAGTTATGGTTATATGATCTGTTAAGACACTGTGCGCCTTTTTTTTGGAAACATTGGATATTGATTTTATTCAGGACAACATTATGCGCTGTTATTCATAGGATCTTTGTTTTATGGAAATAGTTTTAATTAGGTTTAAAACTAATATTGGATCCAAGGCCCAGCCGCTGCAAGGTTATTTATAACAGTTGAAGAAGCTGTTGACTGTATGTTTTTTAGGGTTTGCCGTCCAGAAGGTTGTTGCAATTTTTCGTTAAGTCCTAGTTTTCTTGTAAGCCAAACAATCATCATGGTTGTCTTGGTCTAGGTGTTTTCGTGTTGTAATAGGTACTTGAAGCTTTTAAGCAAGAGTACCATTGTACTTGATTGAAGCTTTTAAGCAAGATCAAGTTGTGTCTTTGAAGTGTGTCTTCTTTTTATATGTGTTGCATGTTTGTCATCACTGCTGTGATTGAGGGGGAGCGAGAAGGATCTCAAATCTAAGTTGCATAGATTGAAGTTGCATTGGGTAGTTATTAAGTGAAAGGTGTAGTCTTGTTGTGTATTACTCTGAATTGATACTACTTATAGTGGACTTCCTCCCTGGCTTGGTAGCCCCCAGACGTAGGTGTTTTTGCACCGAACTGGGTTAACAAATCTCTTGTGTTATTTGTTTTCTTTCCTGTTCATTTTTTTTGTTTTGTTCAGATAGTTGATGTCGTGACATCCTGTTCGACATCACGTGTCTGATTCCAGAATTTCATAAAAGATAAAAAATTCATATAAAATCAAATAAATGCCAAAATTTCGTGGGAGTTGGGTTTGAGGCTTTAGATGACTTATGGATCAAGTTTGAATGAAAACATCTTGGGCCCTTTTGCAAAAATTTTCAATTTTCTTCACATTTTCCTTCCAAAATAACTTGACTTTGATAAGGCCTATCTCTCTCAATTTTTGGGGTATGGAGGTGTTCTAAGACATTATAGAAACCTTAGAGAGTCCTCTAACCAGTGTCTTTGGTCCCATATCAAAATCATTTTCTATTCTCATTTTATGACCCTTTGAAAAAAATGTCTTTTTGTTGACCTTTGAAAAAGACCTATAATGTTTTGGTCCATATCTCTTAAATGAAGCATTTCTAGACTTGGAATGTGAGAGACAAAATTGTAGAGAATCAAATTTCCTTCAAAATGAGCTTTGGATGGAAAATTTCTGATGTTCCATGTGAGAGTTATGGCTGGTCAAAGTTTAGTTGACTTTTCCTGTACAAAACCCTTATTTAGAAACTTTTTGATTTGTTGATTTTTGGTCTTTCCTTAATGAACCATGATCAAATCTTGATCAAATGGTGAATGATACTTCAATATGAGGATCTTGACAAAAAATCAGGAGTTTTTACTTTGTTTTGACCACAATTGACTTTTTAAGTCAACCAGTCGACTGTGGACTTTCTGAACTTTTGAGTGACCAATTCCTTGATTTGAGACTTGATACTTGTCATGGAGGTAATGTGGGATATATTGAGCCATATGAGATGTCTTGAAGCCATTGACTCAGTGATTTCCCTTTGAATAGATCAAACCCTAGTTTAGAGCCTTTGTATAGGAGAATGTATCTATGAGCTTTGTATTTTGATTTGAATTTAAATGGAAGGAATAATGTGGGCAAATTTTGGGGTATGACAGCGTGCAATGGTAGCTCTGTTTCATGATATGATTCATCAGGAGATAGAGGTTTATGTGGATGATATGATTGCAAAGTCCAACACCGAAGAAGAACATCTGGGTCATCTGCACAAGCTGTTTGACAGACTCAAGAAGTACAGATTGCGACTGAATCCAAACAAGTGTACCTTTGGAGTAAGATTCGGTAAACTCTTAGGTTTCATCGTCAGTAGCAAAGGTTTTGAAGTTGATCCTGCTAAGGTCAAAGCCATTCAAGAAATGCCCATACCCCGTACCGAGAAACAAGTCAGAGGATTCTTGGGACGTCTGAATTACATAGCCAGATTTATTGCCCATATGACTACTACTTGTGTGCCGATCTTCAAACTGTTGAAGAAAGATCAAGTGGAAAGATGGAATGACAAATGCCAATTAGCCATTGATAAGATCAAGGAATATCTTCAAAAACTGCCAATCTTGTTACCACCAGTGGAAGGAAGACCTCTGATAATGTACCTAACTGTGTTAGAAGATTCAATGGGGTGTGTACTGGGGCAACATGACGAGACCGACCGAAAGGAGCATGCAATCTACTATCTTAGCAAAAAGTTTACCGATTGTGAAACAAGATACTCACTGCTCGAGAAAACTTGCTGTGCCTTAGCATGGGCGGCTCGCCGACAAAGACAGTATATGCTAAACCATACCACTTTCCTGATCTCCAAAATGGATCCCATCTAGTATGTGTTCGAAAAATCTGCTCTCTCTAGAAGAATAGCAAGATGGCAAATGATCTTAACAGAGTATGACATCCAGTACACTTCACAAAAAGCGATCAAAAGAAGTGTGGTAGCTGATCATCTGGCTCATCAAGCAGTGGATGATTATCAAGCGTTAAACTTTGACTTCCCAGATGAAGACATTATGCTAGTTACTGACTACAAACAACCAGGACCAGAGGAAGGACTCGAGCCAGGATCCCGATGGACTATGGTTTTCGATGGAGCTTCTAATGCACTTGGCAATGGCATCGGAGCTGTGATCATTTCCCCTGCAGGAGGTTATACACCATTCACTGCCAGATTATGCTTCAACTGCACTAACAATATAGCCGAGTATGAAGCATGTATTCTGGGTCTCAAAGCTGCAATCGATCTAAGAATCAAGTTCCTGGAGGTCTACGGAGACTCGACGCTTGTAATTTATCAAGTCAAAGAGGAATGGGACACGAAGCACCCGAATCTAATTCCTTACAAAGAATATGTGCTGAGCTTGATTCCTTACTTTGAAGAAATCACTTTTGAACATATCCCGCGCGAAGAAAATCAACTAGCTGACGCTCTAGCTACCATGTCATCTATGTTTAAAGTCAGGTGGGACAATGAGGCGCCAATGATCACCATTTACAGACAAGATAAACCAGCCTATTGCAATGAGATTGATACCGAAGGAATGGAAGAAAAACCATGGTTCCATGAAGTAAAAAGATATCTCGAAGCTCAGGAGTACCCTGAAAGGGCATCCATCAACGATAGAAAGTTTCTAAGAAGATTTGCTGCTAAATTCTTTCTAAGTAATGGAATTCTATACAAACGCAATCATGACTCGACTTTGCTTCGTTGTGTGAACAAGAAGGAAGCGGAACAGATTATGGAAGACATACACGATGGTGCTTTTGATACTCATTCAAGTGGACATACAATGGCTAAAAAGATCTTAAGAGCAGGTTATTACTGGTCTACCATGGAGACAGACTGCCATCGTCACTCCAGAACCTGTCACAAATGCCAGATATATGCCGACAAAATACATGTACCTCCAGTCCCGTTAAACGTCCTGACGGCTCCTTGGCCTTTTGCAATGTGGGGTATTGATATGATTGGAGAAATCAAGCCTACTGCCTCCAACGGACATCGTTTTATCCTGGTCGCTATCGATTACTTCACCAAATGGGTAGAAGCAGCTTCATTTGCTTCTGTCACCAAGAATGTGGTGGCCCAATTTATCAAGCACAATCTCATTTGTCGGTATGGCATCCCTGAAAGGATCATCACAGACAATGGCACAAATTTAAACAACAGAATGATTACTGAACCCTGCACACAGTTCAAGATTAAACATCATAATTCCTCTCCATATCGACCAAAGATGAATGGCACCGTGGAAGCTGCCAACAAGAACATCAAGAAAATCATACAAAAGATGACAGTAACTTACAAAGACTGGCATGAGATGTTACCTTTTGCTCTTTATGGTTATCGCACATCAGCGCGTACTTCAACGAGGGAAACTCCATTCTCTTTAGTCTATGGTTTGGAGGCAGTTCTTCCAATTGAAATTCAGATTCCTTCCCTAAGGATTATGAAAGAAGCTGATCTAGACGAAGACGATTGGATTCAGACTCGGTTGGACCAGATAAACTTGATTGATGAGAAGAGGCTCGCAGCTATTTGTCATGGTCAGTTGTACCAGAAGCGTATGATCAAAGCCTTCAACAAGAAAGTCAAAAGTCAGGCATACCAAACCGGTGACTTGGTTGTCAAACGTATCATCCTACCACAAGGTGATCCCAGGGGCAAGTGGACTCCCACTTATGAGGGACCGTTTGTAATCAAGAAAGTATTCTCCGGCGGAGCCATGTTGCTTACCACTATGGATGGCGAGGATTTCCCACACCCTGTAAACGCGGACATAGTCAAAAAGTACTTCGCTTAAAGAAAAGCTCGCTAAGTTGAAAACCTGAAAGGGCGACTTAGGCAAAAATGAGCGTCTCGGTGGATTGAAAACCTGAAAAGGCGATCCAGGAAAAAATTAGAGACTAAATAAATAATTATCCCGGTAGGCTGAAAACCTGAAAAGGCAGCCTAGGCAAAAGTTAGGGAGTAAAGCGTAAAACTATGTCCCGTTTGGCTACCTACTCACCTTCAAAGTTCAACACATCAAAGGCACCGATAAGTCCAATTACTTTCTTCCAACAAGTGAGGGATGAGATGTTCGAAGACAGATTGGCAATAGCAGAATTGAAACTTGACTGGATTGTTTTCACATAGCTATTTCTCTTTATAAGTACTTTTCAAAGCTTTATGACAATTTCCTACTACTAGGATTTTTTGTCTCCTGGTACTAATCAGCCTATTATGGCTCTTTTTCAGAAATCAATGCAGCTCATGCTCAAAATCAACGTTTTCACTTTTTCTGTTTTGAATACGTAAACGTCCCAATGATAATTTTGAATGAACATATGCATTTGAATATGACTGATGTTTATAAGAAAAACAGGAATAGTATTCAGGTAATGTCCCAATCATCTGGACATCATCCCGAAACCAGCATCAGAAGAAAAGCTCCCCAACAGAGATGCATTTCTCAGCAAATTCCTCAATGAGATTTTTTCTCTCCAACAAAGTGATTCGAGAAATCTTATTCCCCAGCAGCGCTGTTCAAGATCACTATCCCCAGAAAGGGTGATCCTCCACACCAAGGCTTGGTCAAATAGTGCATCGGAGGATTATGCATCTTTCTCATTCCCATTCAAAGGGCATCAAAATCAGAACTTTCAAATTACCTTCATCCCCGAGCGGTAATCAAAGATCCCTCAACAGAGTACCCTGGTCCGTAAAAAGGTTCCCCAGCCGAGTATACTCGAACAAGATAGAAAAAATCATCAACGATCACAATGCTTTCGTTTCCAAAATAGAAAGCAGGGATTTATTTTCCCAACCAGAAGTTTGATACGCTCTAAGTTGCATAAGTCATACATCATACGCATATTCATACACAACATAAAATGTTTCATGACAAACGCATACATAACATGCACATTTCTCACTTAGTTTGAGAATCTCAACATATACATTACATGCATCATGACATTGCATGTCACTAACTTGATTTTTTCAGGTGGACGAATATCCTCAGCAAAGTTGTTCTCAGTCACATACAGTGTTCCCCTGAATTCTATTCAGACGAACGTTCCTTTCAGATATAATCAAGCCAAAGATTCATTCTGAAGAGATCTTTCTTTCCAAACCACTTATCAACTCTAAACAAGCAAAGAAGATACGGTCTAATGGTGACTCATTCTGACGCTTCCAGGCTATACCACAGTCGAATAAAAAACTCCAAATCCTTCAGATCTAAGTTGATACCTTGGACGGTTCCTTAATGATCTATCTTCAAGATCTAAGTCGATACCTCAGACGGTTCCACAACGATCAATCTTTAAAGATCCAAAGCGGATACCTCAGACGGTTCCTCATAGATCAACATTCAAAATTTAAAACGGAAACTTTGGACAGTTCTGTAACGATCAACCTCCAAGACTTAAAGCGGTAACCTCGGACGGTTCCGAAACGGTCAACGCAGAGGTTTTCAAATCCTTCATCAAGATATAATCAATGGATTCATTCTGATGAACAAACCATCAACACATTTGCCAGATGGCATCTGAAAGCCCATCTCAGGTAATGTTTCGATCTGCCAACAACATTTCTCAGACAAACATTCAAAGACAAATTCCAGCATCACTTCCGGTGGAGGTAAGTGCAAATTTTCAGGGCATCTAAATATTCAATCATCTTCTACCTTCAGATCCCAAACAGTCTCTTCAGGTTTAAGAAGATTGAATAGGGGCAACTGTTATACCCCAAAATTTGCCCGCATCTTTTTTCAGAAAGAAGGCAACAGACTTCTGTCTAAAAATTGGGAGTTTCATATAATCTTGGATTTTATTTCATAAATATCCTGATTTTATGAATACTCGGTTTTTAGAATTTTTATTATACAGTATTTTGGCTCGCTGTTGAATTTATTCTTACACAAACGCCAAGTACTGTTTATCACTTCACACACGCTGTTTATTTGAGATTTATTTGCAGATAAATAGTACTGACGCAATTGGTACAGAATTAAATTTTTGCAGGCGCAAAGTCTGGGGATTCAGACTGTACTAGTAACGAGTAAATTATTATTAGTTTTTGTTTCCCACTAATTTTTGTACTATATTCTATTATTTTCAAAATAATTTCCTTTCTTTTCAAATCTCTTTCTTTCAAAATCAAATCCTAACTTTATTCTACACATCTCTCTTTTTCAAACCCTACCATACACTTTCTTTCAAATCCTACTACCACTCAAATTTTCCTTTTTTGTACGGAATCACTTCATTCCCCAACGTCTCTATCCTTCTTTTCACTCTATAAATACCTCTAATTTTTTTCATAAATTCTCACATCAAATTTCAACTCATCTCTCAAATTTCAACCTCATATTTATTTTCTCTTCTTCCCCGGCAAAAATGGCGAAGTGGATGGATACGTGTTTTCTTATGGTCATCACCGTCGTGGTGGTGATCATGTCCTTTTTCTGTCTGCACAGTCCTGAAAAATGCGGACCTGGGTTGTTTACACTCCCAATCATCTATATGTTATTATTTATAGCATGGGTTATTAATCGTCATTCTTAAAGTTAGTCGTATCTTTTGTTTTCAAATAATGTACCGTTTATTTGTCGTACTGTTCATTATATTATGTAATATTTGTACTATCAGTATTAAATGTCATATTATTTGTCATACTGTAGTTTAATTATCCAGATAATATTTTGTGTGTTTTCTGCCAGTTAAATGTTTATTTTTCTGTGCATTAAATATTTTTCAGGGTTATTATCGGTAGTTTTGTTCGCATACAGTATATTTTATTTATTTATCATGTCTGTGTTTTTCTAACAACTCATGTAAATAAATTTTCACCATTAACACAAAAAAAAACAAAAAGAAAAAATTAACTTTAACTGTTGAATTTTCACTTTAACTGCTACGTTAATGCCTGAACAGTTAGTTGACAGTCAAACCCGCTGACAGTGCAATTCTCCGTGTTTTGTACCATCAATCAAATCAATCTTCTGCATTTCAAAATTCCAAGATTTTTGTTCTATAAGTCTTCTGAATATCACATGATTAGCAGAGACTCAGCACTGCACAAAAATCAGGTACGCTTAACTGTCTCCTACACGAACAGTCCCTAACTAGGGTTTTTGTTTTTTTTAGGAGAACAAGTTTTTTGAAACCTCAAATGGATTTCATGGACCTCCATATATCTCAAAGTACCACCATACAAATTTTCAAACTTCAATTCGCTCAGACGCACAGTCAGCAGCTCAAACAGTCAATAGACGACCAGTTTGACCGAAAAGTCAACAGACAGTCAAAAATGAAATTTTTTGTCAACATCCATATTTTGTCAAAAGATTCATCATTTGATCATTGGTTGATCATAATTCATCAAGGAAAGATAAAAAATCAACAAAACCCTAAGTTTCAAAATTAGGGTTTTCTCCTAAAAAGTCAACTTAACTTTGACCGGCCATAACTCTCTCTTCGTTCATTCAAAAAATTCCAACAAAAGCTTGTTTGGAAGGAAATTCAATTATCTTTCAAATGCAATTGGTCCCATGGTCGTTGGATTCACCATTTGAAAAATATGAGCTTAGACATTACATGTCATTTTCAAAGTCAACAAAAAGTGGTTTTTTGTCAAGGGCCATAACATCAAGATAACTTCTCCAAATGAAAAAAAGTTTCCAAAGTGGCTTGTAGAGGACATCTTGAGGTTTCTAAAAAGTACAAGAACTCCTTCATATGATAAAAATTGAGGGATTTATGCCTTGTTGAAGTTGGCTATTTTTGGGGAAAATGCATGAAATCAACATTGATCAAAAATGTTTTTCTTCCAAAAGGGGCCAAGTTTACATCATCCAATCATGTTCCCAATAATGTTAAGGGCCTCCCACGACCAACCTAAGGCCCATAACATTTTATTTCTTTTTTGGTTTAATTTTATTACATTTAAAATTAAATTGAAAAAGAAATGGTGCAAGATAATGTTATGTTACTTTGATATTAAGCTAGAGCCGTCAAAATTGATTCAACTCTGCCCCAAAGAGATGGTACAGCAGGCCTAGGGCAAGAGAGTGAAGAAAATCAAGCCATGGTTGCTTGAATTCAAAGCTATATATTATTAAAAAAGTCAAAAATTCAACAATGCAATGAATGCTTCTTAGCTTCAATTTGCAGCACTTCCTTGCTCATAAATAGCTCAAGACACTTCAACAATAAGGGGGACACGAAATATAGCAAGAGCATAGCCAAGAAGTTCACAAAAAATTCTCAAAAAATATCAAAGCTTTGTAATTTTCATTTTCTATATTCCAACCATTATCAATACAATATAATCATTTTAATCATCTCCTGGGACTTAATATAGTAAGTTGGGATCATTACTCATGGTTACATGTTCATAAAACTCATGCTTTGAAAGTTACATACTCAGGCATTTTTTCTAACTTTCGTGTCTCATAATTAAACATGCTTTAATGCAAACTAACACCTTCTAACAAGTTGCCAAGATGATTTAGGAAAGGTTTGAAGACTTACATGCAAGTTGAAGGATAGAAAAACACTTAGAAAGGGGGGGGTTTGAATAAGTGTGGCTTCAAAAACTTGACTGATAAAAATAAATTGCACAGTTATTTTTATCCTGGTTCGTTGTTAACTAAACTACTCCAGTCCACCCCCGCAGAGATGATTTACCTCAACCGAGGATTTAATCCACTAATCGCACGGATTACAATGGTTTTCCACTTAGTCCGCAACTAAGTCTTCTAGAGTATCCTGATCACAACCTGATCACTCCAGGAACAAATGCTTAGACACAAGCTAAGACTTTCTTAGAGTATCCTGACCACCACGTGATCACTCTAATTACAACTGCTTAGACACAAGCTAAGACTTCCTAGAGTATCCTGATCAACACTTGATCACTCTAGTTACTTACAAACTAATGTAATCAAATAAGAGTTTTACAATGCTTCTTAAAAGCTATAATCACAACAGTGATATTTCTCTTAACGTTTAAGCTTAATCTCACTAATATATTACAACAGCAATGTAGTGAGCTTTGATGAAGATGAAGATTCTGAGCTTTGAATAGAACAGAGTTTCAGCAAGTTAATATGAGTTGTTTTGTTCCAGAATCGTTAACCTTGCTTCTCATCAGAACTTCATATATATAGGCGTTGGAGAAGATGACCGTTGAGTGCATTTAATGCTTTGCGTGTTCCGTACAGCATCGCATTTAATGTTATACGCTTTTGTCAACTACCTCGAGCCTTGTTCACGCTGTGTCTACTGACGTTGCCTTTAATAGCTTCTAACGTTCCTTTTGTCAGTCAGCGTAGCCTGCCACTTGTACTTCCTTCTGATCTGATGTTTGTGAATACAACGTTTGAATATGATCAGAGTCAAACAGCTTGGTGCAAAGCATCTTCTGATCTTCTGACCTTGAAGTGCTTCTGAGCGTGATACCATCAGAACTTCAGCGCTTCTGATCTCATGTTCTTCTGATGCTTCCATAGACCCATGTTCTGATTCTGCCTTGACCATCTTCTGATGTCTTGCCAGACCATGTTCTGATGTTGCATGCTGAACCTTCTGAGACAAAGCTTCTGAGCGCTGAATTATGCATACTCTTTATATATTTCCTGAAAAGGAAATTGCATTTGATTAGAGTACCATATTGTCTTAAGCAAAATTCATATTATTGTTATCATCAAAACTAAGATAATTGATCAGAACAAATCTTGTTCTAACAATCTCCCCCTTTTTGATGATGACAAAAACATATATAAATGATATGAATTTGCGATCAGAAAGAGCAGACGGCAAAAGACAAATTACACAGCTATAGCATAAGCATGTGAATATGTCTCCCCCTGAGATTAACAATCTCCCCCTGAGATAAATAATCTCCCCCTGAAATAAATACTCGAAGAACTTTAATAAAAGACTTCCCTGATTATTTCGGTAGAGACGATCACATAAGCTTCTGTCTTCAGAGAATTCATAGCTTCTGACTTCTGCTTCCATTGGACAGCTTCAGAACTTGGATTTCTTTAGATCCCTAGAACACTCATAGCTTCTGATTCCTGCTTCCATTTAGGACAGCTTCAGAACTTGAATTTCTTTGATCTTCAGAACATTCACAACTTCTGATTCCTGCTTCCATCTAGGACAGCTTCAGAACTTGAATTTCTTTGATCTTCAGAACATTCACAGCTTCTGATTTCTGCTTCCATTTAGGACAGCTTCAGAACTTGAGTTTTCTGGATCTTTAGAACATTCACAGCTTCTGATTTCTGCTTCCCTCGGATAGCTTCAGAGCTTTGAATTTCTACCAACATCACTTCATGCTAGATTTGTATCAGAACATTGTTGAATGTACCAGAGCATCATCAGAGCATCTCTACATCCTGAAATGTTACAGAACAAAAACTAAACGACAAAAGTCAGCATGAACGAGTCAGAACATAAAATGTATATTAGAACACATGATATGTATCAGAGCCATATAGGCTAAAATAATGTATCAGAGCAAATAGAATTTTGTCAAAGCAAATAGACAAATTTTGGATTAAATTCTATTATCAGTGCTTCTGATTCTGAAGCTTGACAGCACTCAGCTTGCTTCAGTTTCCATAAGCTTATTCTTTTTACAGAATAACGCTTCTTATGGTTTTGCTTTGAAGATTCTCTTCACTTCTTTATACCTGCAAAACACTTAAACCATATAGAACTTGCAGTTCTTGTTAGTAAATGTGTGGGAGCTTTACCCAGCAACTGATAGATTAATCAAATCATTTATCATTTATCTTCTCCCCCTTTTTGTCATAACATCAAAAAGAATATTCCAAAAGATTCAGATGTATAAAACGACAAATAAAATCACTGGAATGTAAAAAACAAAGAAACTTTTCATTGATAATCAAAAGATATTACATGAGAAGATGTTTAACAAGCAGATGCAACAAGGAAAGAAAACTACTAAGACCAAAGACTAAGACCCTAGCTAAGACAAAATCTGCGCCAGCATGTCTTGAACCCTGTCATAATTTGCAGTTTTCCTTGCCATGAAGGAGTGAAACGCATCATTGAAGAGTATTTAAAATAAAATGAAACAAATGATGGATGGCATTTAATGTTACGTGACATGAGGAGAGATAATAAAGACAAATGAGGTGACTAGCACAGTTACCTATGGTCAGCGTCCCTTCAACTGCACGCGCGCTTATCCATGAACAGTAAAGACAGGTTTATCATCCCGAGATAAAACGTTACAGCTGTTTTGCTTTAAAAGAGGTTCTGAATCAACTTAGACAATGAAACGTTAGTAATAACCGAATCATAATTTCTAAAAGATTTTAATCAGAACTTCTGATTAAAAAAAATAATCCACTTTCATTTCAGAAGATACTCATACATAAGAACTTCTCATCTTCTCATTCTGGACATAAATCCATACTGATGTTCTTCAGAATGAACTTAAACCTATCTTCAGCCAGGGGTTTTGTAAAGATATCAGCCCATTGATGGTCTGTATCCACAAAGTTTAAAGATAGAACACCCTTCTGAACATAGTCCCTTATGAAATGATGTTTAATCTCAATATGTTTAGCTTTTGAATGAAGAATAGGATTCTTAGATAAACATATAGCAGAAGTATTATCACAGAATATAGGAATGTTACTCTCATATATCTGATAATCTTCTAGCTGACTCTTCATCCAGAGCATCTGTGTACTGCAACCAGCAGCAGCGACATATTCTGCTTCTGTTGTTGATAGAGCAATAGTTGCTTGCTTCTTGCTATACCAGGAGATCAAATGACTTCCAAGAAATTGGCAACTTCCTGAAGTACTCTTTCTTTCAATTCTGTCTCCAGCATAGTCAGCATCGCAGAATCCTACTAAGTTGTATTCTTTAGATTTTCTGTAAACTAAGCCAACATTAGTAGTACCTTTCAGATACCTTAGAATTCTCTTAACAGCAGTTAAATGAGATTCTCTAGGGTCTGATTGGAATCTAGCACACAAACAAACACTGAAAAGAATGTCAGGTCTAGAAGCAGTCAAATATAGAAGAGATCCAATCATACCTCTGTATAACTTCTGATCTACCTTCTTACTTACCTCATCCTTACCTAGGATGCATGTTGGATGCATAGGAGTTTTGGCTTCTTTGCAGTCTAGAAGATTGAACTTCTTCAGACGTTCCTTCACATACTTGGTTTGGTGAACATACGTTCCTTCTGATGTTTGATTTATTTGTATTCCAAGGAAGTACTTGAGTTCTCCCATCATGCTCATTTCAAACTCAGCCTGCATAGACTCAGCAAACTCCTTTCCAAGTGTAGCATTAGATGTTCCAAAAATATTATCATCTACATATATTTGACAAATTAAAATATCCCTTTTAAAGGTTTTACAAAAGAGAGTAGTGTCCACTTTTCCTCTAGTGAAACCATTATCCAGAAGGAAAGAACTTAAGCGTTCATACCAAGCTCTGGGAGCTTGTTTCAATCCATACATCGATTTCTTTAGTTTAAAAACATGATTAGGAGACATAGAGTCTTCAAAACCAGGAGGTTGATGGACATAAACTTCTTCATCTATATAACCATTTAAGAAGGCACTCTTAACATCCATCTGATAGAGAGTGATGTTATGTTGAGTGGCAAATGAAATTAATAGACGAATAGATTCTAACCTGGCCACTGGTGCAAAGGTTTCTGTATAGTCAATCCCTTCTTGCTGACTATAACCCTGAGCCACCAGTCTGGCTTTGTTCCTTACCACTTCACCTTTCTCACTGAGCTTGTTTCTGAAGACCCATTTTGTACCGATTATATTGAATCCATCTGGTCTAGGAACAAGATCCCAAACATCATTCCTTGTAAACTGATTCAGTTCTTCTTGCATAGCAATTATCCAGTCTGGATCTTCTAGAGCATGATCAACAGAAGTTGGCTCGATCAAAGATACAAGACCTAATTGACAGTCTGCATTGTTCTTAAGGAATGCTCTTGTTCTGATTGGATCATCCTTCTTTCCAAGAATGACATCTTCTGAATGACCAGAAATGAGTCTGGATGATCTTCTGACAGATGGTTCTTCAGAAATGCTTAGATTCTCCAGAGAAGCTGATACTTGATCTTCAGATTCTTTGCTTCTGAGAAGCTCTGCTTCTGATGCGTTGCTTCTTGGCTCAACAACTTCTGATACATCAATATCACAATCTGCAAAATTATCATACTGCTTTGGTTTTTCAGAACCAAGCTTATCATCAAACCTGATATTGATTGATTCTTCTACAGTCAATGTTTCAGTATTGTATACTCTGTAGCCTTTTGAGCGTTCAGAATATCCAAGAAGGAAACATTTTTGTGCTTTGGAATCAAATTTACCAAGATGATCTTTAGTGTTCAGAATAAAGCATACACATCCAAAAGGATGGAAATATGAAATGTTGGGCTTTATATTCTTCCACAATTCATAAGGAGTCTTATTTAGAATAGGTCTGATAGAGATTCTATTCTGAATATAGCATGCAGTGTTTATTGCTTCTGCCCAGAAATGCTTAGCCATATTGGTTTCATTGATCATGGTTCTGGCCATTTCTTGCAGAGTCCTATTCTTTCGTTCTACAACTCCATTTTGCTGTGGAGTTCTAGGACAAGAGAAATCATGGGCAATACCATTTTCTTTGAAGAACTTTTCAAAGAATCTGTTCTCAAATTCACCACCATGATCACTTCTAACCTTTATGATTTTACACTCTTTTTCAGATTGAATCTGAATGCAGAAATCAAAGAACACTGAATGACACTCATCCTTGTGTTTCAAGAATTTTACCCATGTCCAGCGGTTATAATCATCTACGATGACTAATCCATATTTCTTCCCTCTGACAGATGCTGTTTTTACTGGGCCAAACAGATCAATGTGCAAGAGTTCTAATGGCCTTGAGGTAGAAACAACATTCTTGGACTTGAATGCAGGTTTGGAGAACTTGCCCTTCTGACATGCTTCACAAAGAGCATCTGATTTGAATTTCAGATTAGGGAGTCCTCTGACAAGATCCAGTTTGTTAATCTAAGAAATCTTTCTCAAACTAGCATGACCTAATCTTCTGTGCCAGACCCACTGCTCTTCAGAAACAGACATAAGACAAGTCACCTTCTGACTCAAAAGATCTTGCAGATCTGTCTTATAAATGTTGTTCTTCCTCTTGCCGGTAAATAGGATTGAGCCATCCTTCTGATTTACAGCCTTGCAAGACTTTTGATTAAAGATTATATCATAACCATTGTCACTCAATTGACTCATAGATAAGAGGTTATGTGTTAATCCTTCTACAAGAAGTACATTTGAAATGGAAGGAGAGTTACCAGACTTTATAGTTCCAGAGCCAATTATCTTACCCTTCTGATCTCCTCCAAACTTGACTTCTCCTCCAGACTTAAGCACCAGGTCTTGGAACATAGACCTTCTTCCTGTCATGTGTCGTGAGCATCCAGAGTCCAGGTACCATGACATGTTGTGCTTTGTCCTTTTTGCAGCCAAGGATATCTGCAATAAGAATAATCTTATCCTTAGGTACCCACATTTTCTTGGGTCCTTTCTTGTTAGATTTTCTCAAGTTCTGATTGAACTTGGGTTTAACATTGTAAGCAATAGGAGGAACAGCATGATAATTCTTAATGTGAGTTTCATGATATTTCCTAGGTTGTGTCACATGCTTCTTAGTGTGTGTTATGTGAAAACTTTGTGCATGTGATGTGTGCTTAATATCATGGGAGTGGCCAAATTTAAATTGGTTATACAGAGGCTTGTATGATATTTTCATATCATCCACAAATTCAAGCTTGTATGGGATTTCACCCTCATAACCAATGCCAACTCTTTTGTTTCCAGACACAGCATATATCATAGAAGCTAGCTGACTTCTGCCAATACTTCTAGATAAGAACTTCCTGAAACTTAAATCATATTCTTTCAGAATATGGTTTAGACTAGGAGTGGATTTTTCTGAATCAGAAGGAGATCCAACATTATTGGATAATTTTAAAAGTTTTTCTTTTAATTCAGAATTCTCCAACTCAAGCTTCTTTGTTTCAAATTCAAATAGCTTTTTCAGCTTTTTGTATTTGAGACTAATCTGAGACTTGTATTCCAGAAGTTCTGTTAGACTGGAAACTAACTCATCTCTAGTAAGTTCAGAAAATACCTCTTCAGAATCTGATTCTGATGTAGATTCTGATCCGTCATCTTCTGTCGCCATCAGCGCACAGTTAGCCTGCTCATCTTCAGAGTCTGAATCATCTTCTGACTCATCCCAGGTTGCCATAAGACCTTTCTTCTTATGAAACTTCTTCTTGGGATTTTCTTTCAGAAGTTTTGGACACTCATTCTTGTAATGTCCAGGCTCATTGCATTCATAGCAGACAGCCTTCTTCTTGTCAAATCTTCTGTCATCAGAAGATTCTCCACGTTCAAATTTCTTTGAACTTCTGACGCCTCTGAACTTCCTTTGCTTGTTCTTCCAGAGTTGATTTAGCCTTCTGGAGATCAAGGACAGTTCATCTTCTTCTTCAGATTCTGATTCTTCAGGATCTTCTTCTCTAGCCTGAAAAGCGTTAGTGCATTTTTTAACATTAGATTTTAATGCAATAGACTTACCTTTCTTCTGAGGCTCGTTTGCGTCCAGCTCAATTTCATGGCTTCTCAAGGCACTGATAAGCTCTTCCAAAGAGACTTCATTCAGATTCTTGGCAATCTTGAATGCAGTCACCATTGGGCCCCATCTTCTGGGCAAACTTCTGATGATCTTCTTTACATGATCAGCCTTGGTGTAGCCTTTGTCGAGAACTCTCAATCCAGCAATCAAAGTTTGAAATCTTGAAAACATCTTTTCAATGTCTTCATCATCCTCCATCTTGAAGGCTTCATACTTCTGGATTAGTGCAAGAGCTTTGGTCTCCTTGACTTGAGCATTTCCTTCATGAGTCATCTTCAAGGACTCATATATGTCATGGGCCGTTTCCCTGTTAGATATCTTCTCATACTCAGCATGAGAGATAGCATTCAGCAAAACAGTCCTGCATTTGTGATGATTCTTGAAATCTTTCTTTTGATCATCATTCATTTCGCTTCTTGTGAGCCTTACACCAGTAGCTTTAACCGGATGTTTGTAACCATCCAACAGAAGATCCCATAGATCAGCATCTAGACCAAGAAAGTAACTTTCCAGTTTATCTTTCCAGTATTCAAAGTTTTCACCATCAAATACCGGTGGTCTAGTATAACCATTGTTACCATTGTATTTCTCAGCAGAGCCAGATGTAGATGGAGTTGGATTTGCTTGAGAATCACCAGCCATCATTTACTGAAGCGTTTTTCTCTTCCTGAATCTTTTCTAAACACGGTTAAGTGTTTGCACCTTAGAACCGGCGCTCTGATGCCAATTGAAGGATAGAAAAACACTTAGAAAGGGGGGGGGTTTGAATAAGTGTAGCTTCAAAAACTTGACTGATAAAAATAAATTGCACAGTTATTTTTATCCTGGTTCGTTGTTAACTAAACTACTCCAGTCCACCCCCGCAGAGATGATTTACCTCAACCGAGGATTTAATCCACTAATCGCACGGATTACAATGGTTTTCCACTTAGTCCGCAACTAAGTCTTCTAGAGTATCCTAATCACAACCTGATCACTCCAGGAACAAATGCTTAGACACAAGCTAAGACTTTCTTAGAGTATCCTGACCACCACGTGATCACTCTAATTACAACTGCTTAGACACAAGCTAAGACTTCCTAGAGTATCCTAATCAACACTTGATCACTCTAGTTACTTACAAATTAATGTAATCAAATAAGAGTTTTACAATGCTTCTTAAAAGCTATAATCACAACAGTGATATTTCTCTTAACGTTTAAGCTTAATCTCACTAATATATTACAACAGCAATGTAGTGAGCTTTGATGAAGATGAAGATTCTGAGCTTTGAATAGAACAGAGTTTCAGCAAGTTAATATGAGTTGTTTTGTTCCAGAATCGTTAACCTTGCTTCTCATCAGAACTTCATATATATAGGCGTTGGAGAAGATGACCGTTGAGTGCATTTAATGCTTTGCGTGTTCCGTACAGCATCGCATTTAATGTTATACGCTTTTGTCAACTACCTCGAGCCTTGTTCACGCTGTGTCTACTGACGTTGCCTTTAATAGCTTCTAACGTTCCTTTTGTCAGTCAGCGTAGCCTGCCACTTGTACTTCCTTCTGATCTGATGTTTGTGAATACAACGTTTGAATATCATCAGAATCAAACAGCTTGGTGCAAAGCATCTTCTAATCTTCTGACCTTGAAGTGCTTCTGAGCGTGATACCATCAGAACTTCAGTGCTTCTGATCTCATGTTCTTCTGATGCTTCCATAGACCCATGTTCTGATTCTGCCTTGACCATCTTCTGATGTCTTGCTAGACCATGTTCTGATGTTGCATGCTGAACCTTCTGAGACAAAGCTTCTGAGCGCTGAATTATGCATACTCTTTATATATTTCCTGAAAAGGAAATTGCATTTGATTAGAGTACCATATTGTCTTAAGCAAAATTCATATTATTGTTATCATCAAAACTAAGATAATTGATCAGAACAAATCTTGTTCTAACACAAGTTTCCACGTAAGAATCCTCATGTACCATTATTGAATTTTCAAGTATGTGAACATTCGAATACCATGTTCCATGCGTTTTTAGCCAAAACTAACGCCACCATCGTGTTCAGGAGGTCATTTTAAGTCGACCTGGGTGCCCCTTGTTTTTGTTCATGGCCGTTTTTGTAGGTTTTTAAAAGCATGGAAATCTGAAGAAAAATCCGCAGGAAAATCCGCAGGTAAGTTTGCAGGAAAATCCGCAGGTACCAAGGAAGAAGATGGTGAATAGTAAAGTGGAAACTTTGACCAGCACGCGTGGCAGTTTCCTTCTTCCTCATTCGCCAGTCAGCCTGCGTGGGTCCCACATTGGATTTTTCAAATTCTGAATGATCACATGTTATCTCTCTATCCACGTGCACCATGTGTCTACCAATCTGAGCCATAGATCTCCACTAAAAACACATCCAACGCACCAGATCATGCATGAACATCATACTCCCTCATAGATCAAGCACACTTGATCATTTATTTTATATTTTTCATTTTTTATTTAGTTTTCCTTATAAAATTAATTTAAAATGGTTTAAAAAATCAAAAAATATAATAAAAATATTTTTAGGTTTATAAAATAATCTATTAATTTTTGACATAAAAATATTTTATTTTTCTTAATAATTAAAATATTTTGTTTAATTAATTAGTATATATTTATATATTTGCTTTTTAATTATTTCAACCTATCAAAAAAATCAAAAAACTTTGTTCTTCTTATTAAATTAGGTTTATATATTATAGACTAATTTTGTACATATTTAGAATATTTTTCTCTTTAAGTTTTAATTATTTGTATAATTATTTGTATAATTATATGTTAATTTAACTTAATAATTTTCAAAACAACTTCAAAAATCCAAAAAAAATTAGTTTTTATCTTAAAATTAATTAACAAGCAATATGAACATATTTTAGACTTAATTTTTTAGGTTTAAATTTTATTTCTAATGCATAGCATTTTAATTAAATTAATTATGCATTAATTCTAATTAAAATCAACCATCCAAAAAACCCAAAATATTTCTTTTATCTTATTGCAATTTAAATTCCTAGATAAGTGTATAGTTTGTCAAATTCATGTAAATAGCGTAGTTTACATTTCCCGCACAATCGATGTAATAGCGTAGATTTACTTTCCGCATTTTACATTCCCGCATTTTAATTCCAGTACATATAAAATTGCGTGTATGTCAAAGATAAAAACCGAAGCGTTAGATCACTAACTTCAAAGATAAAAATATCTGAATCAAAAAACACAATCACACTTGCACCTCTTAGGGTAATCCCTCTGTTACTCTTTTTTAAAAAGATCAAATTCTACTGTTTCAAATGCAAAATCGAACCTTTGTTTACATCCGGTAAAAGGAGAATTTTCTAAAGGAAATAGGAAAAGACCTTATAAACTTAGGGTAGACCTCCTAATTGCTTGCTCAAATCAAAACAAACAAATGTCTCATATATCATTGTTTTTCAAAATAAAACTTTCAAAAAAGACAATACTTGGTATATATCCAAACAAGGATCATTACGAAGTTAACGTTCTTTTTTCAAAACATCTTTCGAAAGGTAAGACACTTTGTATACATCCGCACAAGGATCATTATAAAGTCAATTTACAAAATGAATTTTAAGACCACATACAAGCATTTCAAGGCAAGACAAATGATTCAAACAAGTGAGCTAAGCAATTAAGAGCCCATGGATAACCATGGATACAAAGGGTGCTAACACCTTCCCTTTGTATAACCTACCCCCTTACCCAAAATCTCTTAAAGGTCTTTTTCTGTTTCTTTTATAAACCTTTCCTTAATTGGATAAAATAAAAGTCGGTGGCGACTCTCTAATTTTCAAAATTCACAAACAAAAGAAGAGTCAGTTCGTATCTCTCACACGAGAGGTAGTAAAAAACCGAGGGCGACAATGTGGTTAGTTGTTCACTGCAAGATATTGCCGATCACATATTTATCTTGAGAAAAGGGTATCCCATTTTCTATTTTCTAGGCTTGTGTTGTTTTCGATCACAACACACGGTTAAGAACATTGCAGTGGCAGGCCGTTTTCCTATTCATTAAATGATTATGTTATATCCTTGGTATAATAGCTAAATATATCAACAGATTTGCCTCAATGATTGCATGATTTGTTTCTTTTGTCACCTGTAAAATGTTACTAATCACGTTTGATTTAATGTCAAAACAGAATTGATCATCAAGGGCATAACCAAAATCCACCGATGGGTGTTGTTAGTAGTGGATTTCAGAATGCCGTAGGAATCTAATCCATATCAGCCAAACCAAATGCCGTAAGTACGTATATATATATATATATATATATATATATATATATATATATATATATATATATATATATATATATATATATATATATATATATATATATATAGTGACAATGGATGGATTTGCATTGAAGTTTTTGCATCGGTTCAGTTAGAAGTTCGTCCTACAGAAAAGATAGAGTCTGTAAGACCAATGTCTTTTCATGACATTTGACTGTATATTATCTTCAATTTATATTGTGTCAAATGAGTAGAGACAATGAAATCATTTTAATTACATCTTGTGGCTTAACCTTAAATTTTGTATTTATAACCAATTTTAATTATACTAATATGTATGAAATCATTTCTTTCTAGCATTTTACTATTTTATAATCTCATTGACTTTTATTTTGTATGTAAGTCTATCATAAGCTTTGTGGGATGTTGTGCGAGACGAAGTGCTGCAAGGAACCAATCTAACCATTGAAGAGGAATTTATATATACATTCGTCCATAAATTGCTTTTGAAATTTATTGAAGAGGAAAAAATAAATTCAGTGTCTGCAGCAGAACATTAGGAAAAATTGGGAGAATCTGTTAGTTTCTGGACCTTTTTAGCTTGCCAATGCTTTAACTACTTAAATTTATATGCTTTCAGCTTGAATTCCATTATTTTCATGTTTTCCATTCTTAAAGGTTGGTTATAAAGTTCTTTTGCAAACACAAGTGTGGGTTTCTATTTAATTTTATAAATTTGAGCATGTAATATGATTTGATTACTTTTTTCTCATTCCTTTGTGTTTTGCAGATATCACAATTGAACCTGACCTTTAAGGAGATTATATACAACTACAGAAAGCAACCACAATGCAAACCACAAGTTTTCCGCAGCGTATTCGTTGACTGGTTATCTACACGCCGTAATGGATCATGCAAACATAGAACTAGACAGGAGCATATTGATATCATTTCATTTTAAATTGAAGTTTTCATCCCCTTTGTAAAGCCGCTGCTGGTTGAAATTGGCCTTGGTAGAGCAACTGTGAGAAATGACCGAATACCTGAAGTTAACAACAAAAATGATGGTATTTGGTTATTCACTTTGTTACTTTCAACCATTTCCACTCAGTTCTTCCATCCATTGACACATGCTTTTCTCTTTGTGGGTCATTTAGCTTAATGTCCAGGATCTCCTAGAATATCACCTTTCCCAAGCCTTCCTGATATGTCGCCTAAAAAAGTGTCGGCAACATACAATGTGTATGTCTCTCCAGTAAGATCATCCAAGGTACAAACAAGAAGGAAAAAAATATGATGGTGATAGTAGAAGATATTCGAGTGGTGGACCGTATAAAGGCGGGGACGACAAGGATTTTGATACGAATCCTGAATTTGGTGAAATACTTGGTGGTTATCTAGATGATCCCGAGAAAGTTGTTATACCCCAATTTTTTACCACTGAGATCCCACCATATTCCAAATAGTATGATCATCATCATTATCATCATTATCATCAAGCATATCATTTGCTAACCAAAAAAATACAAAAATTATTGCTTGTTGCTTGTGTCCCAAGACAGGAGACTGGTCAAAGAGGAGACTGAGAAAATTAGGTTTTTGAGACCCACAAGGAACTTCAATATTCTCCTATAATTCAAAGGGTTCAATTCAAGATCAATCACATTCAAGATCACCTGAGACCCCAAATTAGGGTTTTGACCTAATTCCACTGGAAGGTTGACTTTTAATCAGGACATGGCTCCAAGAATAAAACCATGATTCAAGGGCATCCAAATTAACATTATAATTCATTCACATCATTCATTTGAACAGGATAACTTGATTCATGTGGAACCCACAAAACTGCAGTTCATTTGGAAAAGTTAATTGTGTGGGTCAACCTTTGACTTTTTAGAAAAATGGTCAACCATGATCTTTTGAGGATTCATATAATCAACATATGACTATTGAAGATATTTGACCAAGAGAAATCAAGAAAATTCATCAAGAATCAAAAAGTCAACAAAGGTCAAAATTAGGGTTTTTAAGTGATTTTGACCTCATAATGAGAACTTAAAATTTCACCTACACACTCAAAAATATCCCAACATGAAAGTTGTAGATCTTAATCAAATAAAAAGCTTTATCTCTACTCATGGTTTCATCAAAAGTGATTATTTTGAGAGATATGGAATTATGAAGATTATGTTCAAAAACTTAGAAATTTTTAAGTGTTTTTACTTGAACTTTTCCTAACTTTGTGGCCATTTTTCTCCATGATCCCAAAAGAGTTTGAGGAAACTTATAACAAACGAATTGAAGTATGTAGCAACGGATTTCCAAAGAGACCAATAGCATGAAATTCCATGGCTTGAGCTAGGAGATATGATTTTGTCAATATGGCTCCATGGCACTTGAAATGGAAGTTATGAACATGAAGAACAAGTTTGAATCTTGATCCAAATCTGAAAAATCCTTGAAGTACAAGTCCTATAACTTGTTTAAGAGGCCGTAATCATATATTTATACACTCGTTTGAGCTATGATCCACATGCTTAAGTCATTACACAATGAATCATTCCATTTTAAGCATAAAGATCACACTTCCATTCTTGTAAAGAAGCTTTAATCCAACCACTCTTGCATGGAGCCTCTAAACATGTTTCCTCTGCAGAAAAAGCAAGTTAAACACCACAAGAAAACCTCTAAAACTCATAATAAAGTCATGGAAGCATGCTTAAAGCCTTGTACCTTCCAGTGGAACCATGAATTTCTCATTTCTTCATAAACAAGCAAAGTGGTACAAGTATCACATGTTAACTCCAAATGCTGAGATTTTTCCCTCCACAAACCCTAATTCATGCCTATAAATAAATGGCTTCACTCCCTTGATCAAACACACCAGAATTCTCCAAGTCATACCTCACTTGAAATTCTCCAAATTCCTATCTTTGCATTTTTCAAGTGATTTTGAGTTCAATCAATTCTGGGTGTCAACCAAGGTTTCAAACAACTTCTAAAAATCATTTAGAAGCTTTCTACCACTTTCACAACCCCCCAAAACCTCTCTAACTCATAATCACCATTTTCACCTTCATTTACATACCATTGAAGCCTTAACCTTCCAAAACACAGACTAAACACAAACCTACCAAACTACCACTTCAGATAGCTCCTATACATCAGTTAAAAGCTATCCAAACCATCACTTGAGACCTGTAACACCAAAATCACCAACTTCCATTTTTACATACTTCACTTGCACTTTAAGTTTAGTTGAACTATACAGATCATTTCCATCCAAACCAAACACTCAAAGTCCTCATATGTTAGTTATAGAAGCTATCCAGATCATTAGATAGCATTTTTAACACCATCTTCATCATCTACTATTGTTGCTTGCTCGAGAAGAAGGAGGTATCGGGTTTGAAGTTCTAGGCATCTTCAAGTCAGTCTAAGCATTCAGTTAGCTTCATTGGAAGTTAGTGGAGCTATCCAGATCGTCACAACACATCTCCATCACCTCTCGTGACATCTGACCTACATCAATTATTCAGAGGATTGTACAGTGGTTACTAAGATTATATGGACCTTGATCCCATGCTTTTGCATTGCATAACATCATTGCTTCATCCACTTCATTTGCGAGGATCCTTAAGTTTGTTTCAAAAAAAAGGGAAAGAAATGAAAAAAGGAAAGATTTTCTATACAAAACAAAGCCTTGATTCCAAAAAAAAAAAGAGAAAATAAAAGGGAACAAAAGCGTGTGAAAAGACTTTAGGATCCTTTGGAAATGAAACATTGCATTCATATCATATTGCATTTCATAGTTCTATCAGAAGCTTATTGGGGTCCCTTTCAATTCAGATATCTGCTTCATCAATGAAACTGACTTCCCTACATCCGTATCATACAAGGAGCAACCAGAGGAGAATCATGGACCATCTTGAACAGAATCATGTTGAACTTCGTAAGGATATAGACACTATGGGGGAAAGGATGAACCAACTCTTGGAGATTCTCCATGTTATTATTCAGGAGCAAGGTGAGCTTCAAGAAAATGTCGTTAAACTGACTAAGGATGCTCCTACTACTTCTGTTAATGAGGGCCGAAGACTGTGGAGGTTCCTATTGAGGGTATACCTAAAGTGGTGGACAATCATCACACTGTTATTGACCTTGAGAAAGATCTTTCTACTGATCTAAACGAAACTGCTAGAATGTATCGTGCTCTTGAGGAGCGTCTCAAGGCCATTGAGGTTGCCAAGACTTCTAGCTTTAATACTACTGCTTTGTGCCTAAATATGGTGTGAGCTTGCTGCTAGAGTCCAACATCCCCTTCTGGATCGTGAATTGATTGATTTGTTCATGGGAACCTTGAAAGGCCCTTACCTTTAACATATGATCGACAATACTTCTTCTTCCTTCTCTGATATGGTTATTATTGGTGAACGGGTTGAGACTTGTGTCAAAGTTGGTACGATTCAAGGTACTTTTGGTTCTAGCAACACTGATAGCAATGGCAAGAAACCGTACTCAGGGTTTGTTAAAGGAAAAGAGGGTGAGACTAGTAGTGCTTCTATTGACAAAGGCGAAGCTCCTTCCTATTCTGCTGCTCAGCCTTCATGTTATCCACTGCCTACTGCTATTCCTGGTCAATATATTCCTCAAGCATATGCCGCTGCACTTCCACAACCATGGGTGGCTTATCAAAAACCCTTTGTACCTCAACAACAGTGTGCTCCTCCTCAGAACTATCAGCAAAATTACCAACAACGGGGTCCACGAAGGCCAAGAAGACCACCAAGAAAAATTGACCTGATTCCTATGACCTACAGTCAACTGCTCTCTCATTTACTCAAGGATTCCCTGGTCCAACTAAGGGAGTCTAAGCCCCCTCCAACACCGATTCCTCAGGGATATGACTTAAATGCCAAGTGTGAATACCATTCAGGGGAATCTGGACATTCAACCGAGGATTGTAATATTCTGAAACACAAAGTCCAAGATCTCATTGACTCCAAAGCGATATCATTCACTCTAGACGGTCTTCACATAAATTGAAGTGTTCCTGCCCAAATGAATGCCCAGATTTCATAAAGCATCTCCAAGATCAATAAGTCCAGACGGAGTCAAGCCTCCTCAACTATGGCAATCATCAATTCATTTCGGCATTTTCATTTGTAATTTTCCTTGTTTTGTTAAAAGTTACTTCCATGTAAAACTCATTTGTTTTTAATGATATTAAAAAAATGCACTGCATATGCTAGTTTCAAATCAATCCATTCGTGTTCACTCATATCTTTCTGTCTATCGATATCAAACTCTTGTTTAAGCAAAAAAACATCAAAAGGAGAATGATGAGAACATAAAAAACGCAAAATCTCTAACTATATGCTTTTGAATAAAATCCTGCTGATGATGTACATGCATTGTTTTAAATCCCCAAACACTGGAGATATAAGGGAGATAGACCCTCGATAACCCCTTTGAGCCTTGAAGTAGGAGTTTCTCTTCTATTTAGAAAAAACCCTCACATTTAACCCAGGGGCAGGGTAGTGTTCAATTAACCTGATCGAGCATTCAGAATTCATCAGGAGTGCGCATCTAAGGATACAAAAATGGTTATTCTTCAAAAGGTTGAGGAATGTCAAAACTACAATGGTTATCCTTCATCCACTGGGAGGTCAAAAGATGACGATGCCACAATGGTTATCCCTCATCAAATAAATAATGAGGCAGTCACAACACTTCCAATAAATCAAAGATTCAGGATCACACGACTTGTTCAAAAAAAAGTAAGGATTGAATAAAAAAAGAGAGAACCCGCTAAGTCAGCAACTTGAAAACAAGTGACTTAGGAAAAATTTAGGGCATCCCGCTGGACTCCAAAATAAAATTCAAAAGAATTTGTCCAGGCAAAAGTTAGGGAAACAAAAAAGAAAAGAAAAGCAGAAGCGAAAACGAGGATTATAAGATAAAGGTCCTCATCAAAAGAACAAAGTCGTGTGATCAGACACCAAAATTGAAAGGTAAAGTGACTACCATGTCCAGAAGACCTCATTAATCCCTCAATCATCACAAACTCCTCTTAAAGGATGAACGCTCGTATCAGGTTAAGTTGAACTTAGGACTGGAGAACATCACGAAGAATGGGTGGGTTAGGTTAGACTTTGAGCCTCTAATCCTTTTTTCTAAAAAACCATGAACCAGGCCACGTTACAACCCTTAAAAGACCTAATTGAAGCAGGGTTTATTTTGAAAGCATACTACATCCAAGTTGCGTAAAACTAACTCCCAGATGTTTGCTTACCATTTGTGTCGATATCGATATGACAAATAATTCGAACACTGAATGTCACAACATCGTTTCAATAACTTTAATTTTAAAGCTAGCATAAGAATTTCATTAGGATTATCATCTTCAAAACAAATATCTTTTACTTGTGAATAAACACTTGACATCAGGGAAGATCAAACAATGAACAACTGCAGAATAAACCTGATCGATTCCATGAGCCACTCACTTCAAAGGCTGATCACTCCAAGGGGCAAAGTTGTGTGAAGACTCTATCAAATGAGTCTCCCGTTCAAGCTTTGATCAATCTGGGGAAATCACGTCGATAAATCTCTCTCAAGTTTAGTCAATCAATGGTAGTTACGTCGAGATTCGACAAATCTCTTCAAGGATCCGTTGATCTGGAGGGAGTGTTTCAAACTCGGTTTGATCTCTTGCATCACTTGAGGACAAGCAATGAGATAAGTTTGGGGTTGTGATCGGTCACCATTTCTACTTAATTTCGTCATAAATTCGGCATAATATCGTCATACTTGGTAACACTTTGTGATTCCTTTAATATTAGTTAATTGCTTGCATTATGTTTTTGTGCCCTTTATCATGTCTTTTTAGATGCTTTTGATCTCTCTACTTGGTGGTTGTAGGTTAATTCTGGATCAGATGGAAATTGCACAAGTGTTGGTGTAAAAGAAGCTGAAAATCGTGACATGCGTGTAGTATTTTGATCATAACTGGAGCTTCGTAACTTGGAATGACGCGGTTCCAGTGGCAAAATTTCGCTAACGAAAAGGGCTACAACTTTGATGTTGAAGTCAAATCCAAAAGAGGCAGAGGCGGACACGGTCAGACCGTGTCAAGTGACACGGCCGTGTCCAACCTGCTGAAGAATTCTCCCCAAAAGTGGCAGAAGCTGACACGGTCAGCCCGTGTCAAGTGACACGGCCGTGTCAGCTTGTGCGGACAGAATTTCTGATTTTCTATGTTTTTACAATTTTAAAGTTCTTGGGGCAATTTGGGTATTCTGGCTGAGATTTGAAAACCTAGAGGGATTAAAAGAGAATTGAGAGACAAGGGGAAGGCACTTTTGATCGTACGAAAGAATTCCAGAAGAGGGCAAGATAGCTTTATCAAAGTTTTGGAAGACGAAGAGATTCAACGGTGGACACCATTGAAGATCAGAGTTCTCCTAATCTTTGTAAATGTCTAAACTTTTTGATTTTGGTTTCTTGAATATTATGAGAGGATAAACCCCCCAATGCCAGGGGGTGTCCCTGATTTTAATTGTAATGACTTTGATCTACGTATTTCTTTAATCAAGTATTCATGTTTTGCAATTTAATTGTCTAATGTTTTTATGCGTTCTTTGTTGGAAAAACAAAGATCGATCTTCGGTTAACAATTTGTAGGACTATGATTGTTAAGGTTTTTAGACAATTGAATCTGAGATATCACCTAGGACTAAGGATACCGTAAGGTTATTTGAATATTCTTGATCATTTATATCTTTGGTTTACAAACCTTTGTTTCTAAGGACTTAGGCAGTAGGATTGCAAACCAAAAGGTTTTCACTAAGGACTTAGGAAAACATCCTTAAGAACAAATAGTTGCACCTCATGAACTTGTTAAAGAGATCTTTTTACAGAGTCATTATAAGGCAAATCATACACCTACCTTGGCATTACTCTAAATTTATACACAAAAGCTCAACTTTACTTTCAGCTTATTTATTTTAATTCTATTATTTTAATATAAGAAAAACCCCCATATGTTATTTTGTTTAATTGACTCTTAAAATAATTTGTATTTCCCACGCAATCCTCGTGATCGATACTTGGGGTAAAACCCATTATTACTACATCGATGAAAATAGTACACTTGCTATTTTACCGATCAACATACTAGGGCAAATTATCTCGAGTATTTGTGATGCAAGGATCCTTTGAGGAGAATTCCTCCGTAGGTCTTGAAGCTTGGGGCACAATCTTCTGAGTTGTATGGTCTCTCCCCAATCATAGGAGTTTTTTTCTCCTCGAAATTTGGTCTCTCCCCAAGCACAGGAATTTATTTTTCCTAGGATTTGCTCCACTTCCCCAACCTGATCTCCTTATCTGGATTTCTCATCCCAACATGGTGAATCGAGGGAATCTCCTCAAACTCACAATCCCCAAGCAGTCCAAGATGTAGGGAAGGTCAGACTAAGTCACTTCCTCCCCAACAAAGTTACATTTCAACCCCCAGCACCGTTGCCAGTGATCTTTGGTACTGCAGGGTTTCCAACACCGATTCGTATTGGTAGCTCAAGAGTACAAGCAACGGACCCCAATGATCCTGCTTCTCTATCACAATGATGCCTTTATTTGGCTCCTTGAATATAGTATTCATTTCATATAGCATTTCATCCTCAAAAACGCGTAGCATATCCATCAAGGTGGATCATTACGCCATGAAAAATTTAAACATGCATACGAAGCATAAGCCAGATAATCAGAACCAACGCTCAATCAAGACAACAATACATCCCCACAGAAAATGTTATCCTTACAAACCCCGACTGATATCTCTTATCATATTACAAACCTTCTCAAGCCACGGTGCCAATACCTGGTATTCTCAATCCCCAATGATGTTTGTCTTTCTATCCTTCCCAGCCTCAGTGTTGATGCCTATCATCTTTCCCAACCTCAATGTTGATGTCTATCATTCCTTCACCGACCTTAGTGTCAATGCCAATCATCTTTCCCAACCTTAGTGTTGATGTCTACCCTTTCCTTTTCCAACCTCAATGTTGATGTTAATCTTTTCCTTTCCTTTCCCAGCCTCAGTGTTGATGTTAATCGTTTTCTTCCCCGACCTCAGTGTCGATGCCTTTTCTTTCCCAGCCTCAGTGTTGATGTTAATCCTTTTATTCCCCGATGTCATACCCCAAAATTTTCCTTCCATATTCCATTCACAATGATTCAAAGTTCAAGAGATTCATTCAGTCATTCTCTTGAGCAAGAGTCTCCTAAAGCTAGTGTTTGGTACTCTCCTGAAGGAACTAGAAAAACAAGGTCTCTAATGAAGTTCTCCATGGCCCATTATGATCCAATATATCTCTATGTCAAAAGGCAAGGCTCAACTCCAAAGGTTACTTGCTCAAGCAATTCCAAGATCCACAGTTAACTGGATTAAACCTAAAAGTCAACCACAATCAAAGCATGGTCTAAACCTCTGATATTTGGTCAAACATCAAGTATAGGAGTATATATCCATCATTTGATCAAGTTTGATCATGATTTACCAATAGAAACTTAGGAATGAACAAATGCAAAAAGGTTCAAATTAGGGTTTCTTCAGGAGAAAGTCAACTCAACTTTGACTAGCCATAACTTTCAATGGAACATCAAAAATTCCCCACTCAAAGCCTATTTGGAAGGAAATTGGATTCTATACAACTTTGTCTCTCACAAGCCAAGGCTAGAAATGCTTCATTTAGGAGATATGATACAAAAGATTACAGGTCCTTTTCAAACATCATTCAAAAGCAGTTTTTTGTCAAAGAGGATATGATCAAGATAAAAGCTCAAAATAAAAATTTGTTCCAAAGTGGCTTATAAAGGACCTCTTGAGGTTTCCAAAAAGTCCTAGAACTCCCTCATAGCTTAAAAATTGAGTGAGATATGCTTGGTCAAAGTTGGGCAAAATTTGGAGGCAAAATGTGAATGAAAGGGGTTCAAAATGGAATTTCTTGCAAGTGGGCTTATATTTTTATAACTTAATCTTTGTCCACAAGTTATCCAAGCTATTAAATCCATTTTTCACGAATTATAGTATTTTTATTTGATTTATATGATTTTTTATTCATTTAAGTAATGGTTTAAAGTTATATAAATCAAGGAAAATCAAATAATTGGATATAGACTTCAAAATAATCAATTCCAATCAATATTTATTGCATATTTGCAATACAAATTCGTGCATAAAAAGATTGGGAAGGGAAGGAGAAATAAGAGTCCAATTTAGAAAGATTTTGTTCAAATCTCAATCAAATATCAATCACATGAATTATGGAGATTGGGTTCAGTTTTTTAACCTAATTCATTTGTCTATAAGTAGTGAATACATGGCATAGGATTAGGGGACGAAATTTTGGGCAGAGCAAAGCATTGAAGAACACAAAAATTCTCCAAGACACTTGAATTCGGTTTCAGAGAATTAGAGCGTTTCAACAGGATTTGAATATTGCAAAAGCTTCTTTAGAGGATTCTGAAAGTGTTTGAACCATCATACTGCATCAGCACCCCCAGATTATTCTCCATCGAGCCAAGGTATGTGGTTTTAAAGTTATGATCGATTAGGATAATTCGCGCGCATCCATGGCAAATTGATTGTATATTCTGATTATTATTGATGCTCTGAACATTTCTGGTTGGTTTAATTGGAGTTTATATGTTTAAAGCGTGAATCACCATTATAGGCCGAATTAGGGTTCATAAGTTGGAATTGGGGTTTTTTGCTAGGGTTGAAATTAGAGGGAGTTAGGAGCATATACAGGTTCGTGTGATTCAGACGAGAATATTGGGGGGGTCGCGAAATATTTATTTGTATGTATATGCTATTCGCTGTTAAATAGGTTGATTTGCTCAGAGATGAATCCCTAGCAAAACCGTGGCAAATTTTCTTAAGAAGATGCAGGCTTTTATGGGGATGATGACTGCATGGCAGTACACCATTGGTTTGTTTGAATCTTGGCGCGCGATCCCATCTTTCTTTCTTGATTTCATATATGACATGCTGGAAGCATTTATTAAACGCTTGACTAACTTAGGTGGGATGGTAAAGCGTGTTTGGGTGTCCAATGGGTCCAGGGTTCGATCCCTGGCCCTTTGAATATATATTTTTTTCTAAATTTCCCTATGTGATCTCATGCGCCCCTGCCTGTATGCTTCATAATAAACCCTCAGATCTGAGCCTTAGGATCTCCACTCACCTCAGATCTACGTCCCAAAATTAACCCCATAACATGTGCCCTTAATCTAAGCACACCTAATCCTAACCCTAATAACTAAACATAATTTTAATTTATTTATTTGTTTTAATTAAACCATTTTAATATATTTATTAATATAATAATAGTTATTTTTTATAAATAAGATTAGTATATGATATAAATATTAAAATCATAATTTGTTGTTCGTTCCGATTAAATCGATTATTCGCTATGGTCAATAATAAATTTTAATTAAAATGTTATTTAATTAAAATATAATTAGTTTCTATTTGGTTAAATGGTTTCAACTATTTTATTAGTTGCGATGATTAACTCTTCTATTTTTCTCATTATAATTCGTTGTTCTTTTGAATCGAAACAATCGATTACGAGGGGTAACGATGCAAATTAATTCATAAAAATTATTAAAAAATACTATAATTCATTATTAGTGATAATTGAATCAATCGATTAAAATTGGTAATGATACAACTATTAATCTGTTAACTATGGTAATTGAATCAATCGATTATTGCGGTTAATAGTACAAATTAAAATTAGGGTTGTACGCCCAAATCCTAAAACACTTCCCAAATCTAAAACTTTCAAAGCACTTCAAATCAAACTACGGATTTTCATCCTTATTCAAAACTACGATAGGCCATTCAAAAAGCCTTCAACCATATCAGATCAAATCCAAATCCTATGGCGTACAACCCTTCCCCGAACTACGTAGACTCTGATCCTCCATAAGGAGGTACGTAGGCACTTGGCAACAAGGCGAGTCCCCTTCCCCATAAATCTCATATTTTCCCCTGATCATTTCCTTAGCTATTGCCTTAACATTTTTTAGCCATAAACCTCACAACGCTCTTAAGCTACAAACCTTGAATGCAAACCTTAGGAAAGGGTTGAGGGTGCCTAACACCTTCCCTCGACCTGAATATAGTATCTTATCCTGAATCTCTTAATTGTATAAAGGTTTCCTATTCGCCTTGGTAGAATAGGTGGCGACTCTAAAGGTTAATTTTAGGGCAGGTTGCTACAGCCGGTGACTCTGCTGGGGACCACTATAATGGTGAATACTATGCTCCTATAGTTTTAGGTTTTGGCAGGGTTTAGGTTTGGCAAATTTTTAGGATTTGGCTAATTTTCCACTTTTTAGGGTTTGGCTAATTTGCCATTTTAAGGGTTTGCAATTTTTTTTTTTAAATTTGTTTATTTGTTTATTTTTGTCTAAAAATATTTAATTGTTTATGTTAATATATTTATATTTGATTGTTTATGTTAATATATTTATATTTAATTGCCTGGTTGTTATATTTTTATATGCACTGCTGGGTATATTATGTTGTGTTAAAACCTAACTGTGGGAGTTATCCTTGAGACCAGGGGGGACTTGAATCGCCTACGAGTCTCATTGATAACTCCACTCGGAGTGGGTTGAATATCCGGAAATGTCCAATACGAGGCTTGACCTTGTTGAGGGCAGGACTTGGTATCCAGCTGATCTCTTCGAGAACCTACCCCAAAAACTCGAACCTCATTGGATAAAATGAGTTGTTCTAAAATCCAAAGAGACAAAAAGTCTCGGAGCCTACGAACTACCCCATGAGACCCGTGTCTAGGACATACCCTTGGAAATGGTAGGCTCCCTAGAGCCGCTACGTCGAACCTATGAACCTAGGGCATATGTGATTACGTGCTACATATATATGTTGTTTATTATTTGTTTGTTATTTTTTTATTTTATTTTTTTTCCTTTCATCATGCATCATGTGCATTCTTGCATCATGTCTTATTCAAAAAAAAAAAGAGATAAAAAAAAGATTTATTATATTTAATCCATAAATGTGGATAAGACATAAATACGAATAAAGCATATCATTCATGGCATGCACGTCATATCCATGGCATTGAGAGAAGATTTCTCTTTTATCTCCAGAGCAAGGGATCATTGGGAAGGATAACCTAACATCCAGATCGTCTTATCAAACAAGATTTCAGCAAAAGAAATCAATGGATCAGCTAGAACAGAATCAAGCTGCCCTTCGTGAGGAAGTGGACCAACTAAAGGTCAGTATGGAAGAGGTTAAAGGAGGTTTGGCTCAGATGCTAGGATTCATGAAGGCCCTCCTAGATAAACAAGAGAAGGCAAAAGAGGTTCAGTCTGGGGATACCCTGGTTCAGGATGAGATCCCCAACGACGAAAACCCGCTGCTAGGATTTGTTTCTGGCTTTGGCCCGACCAAGGATAGACCTCAGGTCCGATCTGTCAGGAGAGCTATCCAATTCTAAGAGAAAGGAGAGACCTCTCAAGAAGGATTCGTCCCCACTCCACAAACGAAAGGGACAACCCGCACAGTTCGCATTCCTGTTAACAATGTCCCTAAGGATGATGATTACCTGGATCTGCAATACGGAGTACACGAGGTGGACTACGCAGACCAAGCACCTTAGACACAACAGTCTATTCCTAACTCTGGGGAAGACTCCAAGGACAGTGAACAAATCAAGGCGCTAGAAGAGAGACTAAAAGCGGTAGAAGGATACGATGTCTTCGACGTGGATACCTTCGAAATGAGCTTGGTCTCAGACTTGACTATCCCACACAAATTCAAGATTCCCGACTTCGAGAAATACAAAGGACTCACATGTCCGAGGAATCACTTGCGCATGTATGTGCGAAAAATGGCTGCTTATGCTCACGATCAAAAGCTGATGATACACTTCTTCCAAGATAGTTTAAGCGGAGCATCTATTGACTGGTACATGCAATTGGAGAAATCCTATATCCGAAGCTGGAATGATCTTGCTAACACATTTTGGTGGTGTATGCGGAATGTCTTAAATTTGAATGCGGTATGGTGTTTTGTCTTTGAATTGTCAACTATTATGAGGATTTAGTCTATTTTCTGGTCTGGATGCTTTTGGTTGTGAATGGCATTGAAGTTGGTTTAGAGTTGAATGTGTAAGGAATGTGAATTGTGGAGCTGTCATAGTTTTCTTTTGAATGTATGATGGTTGAACGATTGTTTTGAACGGTTAGGTTTTTATATATTAGTTTATACGATTCTTTTGCACGAGTAATTAATTTATGCCTCTTTATTTACTGCTTTTATCATTTGAGTAGGGTAGTTTATTCTCTGCCACTGTATATCGTAAAATTTGTTTCGATATCTATTTTAATGATTGATTAATGTTTGACTTTTTCTTTAGATATTAAGAAATGGTACGGTCTTGATTTGTTTCGGCATTTGCCAGGTATTGCAGAAAAAGTATCCTCAATTTGGCCAGCTGCATAATGGAATGTTCATGCAACAAGTTCATAAATGTGGAACTACTAAAGCCACTTAAAAATGTGGTCCCTTATTTACAAGAAATATTCACATGGGAAAAACCAATAAACACTCTTGTTGTTCTTCTTGCATCCCTAATAATCACATATATGTAAGTTCTCATTTTCTTACACTATTATGTACCTATCAAATGGTGTTACATTGTTTATGATTGAGTTTTGCAATGCAGAGAATGGGTTGGAAAGGGAGCTGCACCATTCTTGGTATGGGTGATAGTAAAGATGCTTGAGGCAAGAAAGAAAAACCTTAATGAGCAGTGCAATGAGATAGTAACCAGTAGATCTAATATGGCTTCTAATCAATCTACAATGGATAGCATTGTCTCAGCCCAACATGGATTATACACAGTTCATAAGATGATGCAGATAGCAAACATAGCAATGTTAAAGATATGGTCTATACTTATTTCAAAGGCTGGCAAGGTACAATTTCTTGTAACATGTCTTGGTGAAAATTGAAACAATTTTAAACATAATTTGTTGTTTGTATGGCAGCATGCAAAAACAGTGATGGTGGCAATGGGGGGATAAGCATTCTTATTAGTAGTAATACCATTCAAATTCTTTATAATGGGTCTTATTGTGCAAAGTTTCACCATGGCATTCAAGACAAGCAACTCTTCAGCAACTGGGGATAGAAGGTTGAAGGAATGGTGGGACTCAATACCAATAGTCCCTATCTGTGTCGTAGATGATGATCGAAACTCTCAACATGTTAAATAGTTCTTCTTTCATTATATTGTCTAGAATGAGTTCATTTTGTGTAGCCCTTCTGCTAAAAAAAAGTTGCTTGTGCATAAAGGAAAGTGATATTGTAGTGCATGATAACATAGACATTAAAGATGGATGTGTAAAAGTCATGGGCTGTTTCAATAAGAAATTTCTTGGATGCATAAGAAATCTTGGACTGCAACTTTATTTAGTGTTGTCCTTGAGTTGTTTTGATCCATTATATGATGATTTAAGCTTAGAGAGAAGATTTCATGAGAAGTTATCTACAAATTTGAGTGAAATTGAAGCACAATTCATAATGAGTTAAAATGGCAACATTAGATTCTAACAATTAGTATTTTTAAAACTTTTTCTCATTTTAACCCAAATTTAGTCTTTTACTAATACCTTTTATATTCCTCAATCCAAATGCGTAAAAAAGACAGGTACCCGTGCGAACGCACTGATATCATACTAGTTACAATAATAAAGAAAAAACTTATATTTATAGAACTCTCTAGAGATATGTTGAAATTTTCATTGAATGTTTAATATTGCTCACAATATTGAATAATTTTGAGTAATAAATGATAGTGACTTAATAATAACAAAAAGTAATTATAATAAAACTAAGGCTTAAATGCACTTTTAGTCCCCCTATTTTGGTGTTTTTAACTTTTTGGTCCCCAAACTAAAAAAGCCAAGTTTCAGGTCCCCCATTTTAATTTTTGATGAATATTTGAAGGTCCCCCATCACTTAAGTGCAATTTTAATGACATGGCAAGTAATATTTGGTCCAGTCACTTGCCACATCACTATTTTTATTTTAATTTCATTTTTTAATTATTAACTTAATATTTAATATTTTCATAAAAGATTTAATGTTACTATTATATGGATTAAATTGAACCCTTAATATTGGGTTGTCTTCTTCGTTCTTCATCCTTCAACGCAGAACTAGGGCAAAAGCCAAATCTTCATCCTTCAACGCAGGAAGTCTTCTTCTTCAATTTGAGTCTTCGCCTTCTCTTCTTGTTTTGTTTCGTTTTTTCAGAGATGTCTCAATGCACGATGGCGAGTAGTATCGGGGCTACACGTTCATGTGAGTTTCGAAGCCAGTGCATGTGTGGGCTTGAAGCTCCATTGATGACCTCATGGACTGATTCGAACCCAGGAAGACGTTTTTTTGGGTGTGGGATGTACAAGGTAACGTTACTTTCACTATAACTGATAGTGTACAGTTTCACCTCATGTGTAGCAGCAAAATTAATTTGTGATTCTTTATATGTTTGGTTTGCAGGTACAGGGGCGTAAAAGGTGTAGCCACTTTGTTTGGTACGACGATGAACTCTCATCAATGGCCAAGGAAATTATCTACTCCCTGCAGAAAAAATTGGAGCATGAAAGGGCTAGATTGGATGAAGCTAATACAAAAGTAGCAGAAATGAAGACGAAGTTGAATGCAATGAACTTATTGATGAAATTCTCAGTTTCCATGACATTAGTTATGGCAGTAGGACTTGTGATGCTTAATGTAATGAAGTAGGGTTTATGTGATTTTATAGCATTTGTGTTGTTAGTTCATTTTCTTTGTAGCCTTGTTCTTTGATGTCAATTGTAATGGATGTTGCCCCATTTGAAATCTAATGTAAACTTGTGTTTTGAATTGAATTGACAGCACCCTTAGTCTTGCCATAACATTCTGATATATAATTGAATTGGAAACTGAGAAATTCTGATATAGTTGGCTTGTATCATATAGTTGATTTGAAATTGTAAAATTCTGATATAGTTGGCTTGTATCATATAGTTGGCTTGTATCATATAGTTGGCTTGTATCATATAATTGAATTGACAGCATATGAACACAAAGTAAACAGATCTTGCCATAACATTAAACAATACATTGTTCTAACTTGTTCATGACAATAAACATTAAACATTGTTCTAACTTGTTCATAACAGATCTTGCCAAATAAATAACAGGATAGCTTAACAAAATATACATAGCAAACACTTGTTCATGAACTTTTCAAAAAAGCTTAATCAAAATAAACATTACATAAAGGATAATCCTATAACTATTCTTGAGTAGGCTGTGTGGCAGGTGGTCCTTGTGATGATGAAGCAATGTCAGGTTCATTTGTCTTAGCCTTAGTAGCACCCTTAGTCTTTGCCTTAGCTTTAGCAGCACCCTTACCCTTAGCAGCACCCTTAGAAGCTCCCTTTGTCTTAGCAGCACCCTTAGAAGCTCCCTTTGTCTTAGCAGCACCCTTAGTCTTTGCCTTTTTGTTCCCACCAACAGGTATGGATCTATCTGCAGCTCTTTTACCCTTGCAACTTCTAATGTTATGTCCAACAGCTCCACATTTCCTACATGAGACTGTTGACAAAGTCCTTGGCAGCACATTAGGGTTTCTTGGCTCATCATTTGACTTGTTCCTCATCTTTTTTGGGCGCCCAATAGCTCTTCTCATCAAGGGTGGGTTGACTGCAACTACTCCATCAATAACAGGCCACAATTGTGGTCCATTAGTTGGATAAATTATGTTGCCATAGCACTCCAAATATTTAGCAGTCCTACAAATAACAGCCATAACAATTTATTAACATCAAACATTTAAATCTTAGCAGTCATATATATACAAATTACATATATCTCTTACTTGTAATAATCATCAACATACTCTTCAGGAGATTTCTTCATTTGCCACATACATGAGATTGCATGGCTGCAAGGAATACCATTCCACATCCATTTCCTGCATGAACATGTCCTGTCTTTGAGATTGATACAGAAAGTTTCCATCCCATTAGTAACTCCAAATATTGCCATGTCATCATCACCATGCCATGTAGGAGTCCAGCCATGAGCATTCTTCTTGTTCTTTTCAACAATAACTTGGATATTAGGGCATATCACTCCATTGTACTTTTGCATCATTTCCTTGTGACTTGTAATCCTCTTGGTGATGTAATGTTTAATCCCCTCTAACAAGCTTATAATGGGCTTGTCCCTATGTTCCAAAATAGCCCTATTAAATGCCTCACACCAATTATTAACCTGAAGATCACACTTAATATGTGTCTTGTAGTGTGACCTAGACCAAAATCTTGCAGGTATTTCATTAATATCTTTCCAAGCATCTTCATTCAAGGCTTTAAGCCTAATCATTGCTCTCTCCCATTCTCGAATGGTAGTAGCCCTTGCTGCACTCCAAAAGACCTCCTTCAAAACTAAACCTGAAAATTTCTTCTTCCAATTTCCATATAAATGTTTTACACACAACCTCTGCTCAACATGTTCACTTACTCCTTGGACAGCTGGTACAAGTCCCTGAAAAACCATAAACCAAAATCCACAATTAATAGACCACAGTTAACATAACTTAAATATATGTGCATAAAACCATTTACCTTTTGTTGATCTGAGATAAAGGCATATGACACATTGTTCACTGATTGCAAGTCTTCTAAGAGAAGATTTATAAACCATTCCCATGAATCCTTGATCTCAGCCTCTACAACAGCATATGCAATGGGAAATATTTGGTTATTCCCATCACTCCCAACAGCTGCCATCAGTTGTCCACCATAGTCACCTTTCAAAAAGCATGCATCCAGACCTATTAAAGGTCTACAGAATTTTGCAAAAGCAGTTTTACATGCATTCAAACATACATATACTCTTTCAAATACAGGCCCATTACTTGAATCACTACACTTTAAAATAACATTGCTATTGGGGTTAGAATTCAAGAGTTCTTGTGCATAGCTCCTAAGATGTGTGAACTGATCCCTCCCAGCACCTTGTAACAATTCCATAGCTTTTCTCTTAGCTCTATATGCCTGGTCAATTGACAGCTTCACACCCCATCTTTCAATTGATATAGCTATAAACCCTGCTGGTTTCATATTAGGAGTATGCCTAAGAATGTGGACAAACTGCTTTGCCAACCACCCAGTCTTTGATTGCCTATTATAAGCAGTCCTAGCACAAGCATGTTCTTCATATAAGGAGGTGATTTTCAAAAATTGATTTCCAGCCCTCTTACTAAATCTCAAGTGATAATTGCAGCCTTCTTCACAATTGACCACCATCCTTTTTGCATCATTTTTTTTGAAGTACACATTTTTATTGTTAACCATTGCATACTCCTTGACAGCATCCTTAATGATATCCTTGTTGTTAAACACCAGCCCTAACTTGAACCCTTTATCTCCACAACTTTGAAAATTTGGAAAATGTTCATACTCTTCTTCATCTTCACTACTAGGTGGAGTGTATAGCTGATCTGAGTCCTCATCCACAACATTCTCAGTTGGCATTGATGATGTATCTGTAGGTAACACTGTAGTCCAATCCACTTCTATAGACTCTTCATCAGTATCAGGTGCCCAGTCATCATCATCTGTACTACCAAACATATTGTTTTCATCATCATTCATGTTATCACCCTCACCAACAGCATTGTCCTCTACACCATCACCACCCTCACCATCAGCATTTGCCTCTACACCTTCATCACCCTGACCACCAACATTGTCCTCTACACCATCACCACCCTCACCATCAGCATTTGCCTCTACACCTTCATCACCCTCACCACCAGCATTGTCCTGTACACCATCACCACCCTCACCATCAACATTTGCCTCTACTCCAACATCACCCTCACCACCAGCATTAGCACCTTCAGTATTTTTCACTCCTACATTGGTACCATCCACATCCATTTCTACACCCTCATCAACTATTTCAGGAATATCAATGCCATGCTCGACATATATATTCACAACATCAAATCCTTCAACATCCTTGATAAACCTTAGTACATCCCTGTCATTTTCTATAGCTGTCAGACCCCTGGCAAAACTGAACCTAGGGTTCACATACCAAATACACTTCAAATTGTTATATCCCACCTCATGAATCAATTTCTCTAGTTCTATGTAGGATATATAATCAACATCTCATGCCCAATTCAATTCTGTAACTGTCCCATCTAGGTACCATTTAACAGGACTGTGCACAAGGGAACCACGATGGTGAATCCTTAGCCTAATTCTTTGGGCAACAGCTGGCCTGAATAGGACAAATCTTAGGGTTAGGTTTTTACATTAAACAACATTTCATTTTCATTCATAGGGACCACAATCAATACATATAAAATTAGGGTTTCTAATACCTGGGACCACAGACAATATAAAACACATTGGGACCACAGACAAAGATGTTCAGATACGTACCTGAAGCAAAACTTTGCATCTTCTTTCAACTTTGATGAAAGTGGAACTGGGAACTCTTCTGACATTGCAACGAAGTTGGATGCACAATGGATATGAACAAGGTTGAGCAGAAGTTACGCGAACGGAGATAAACAAGGATGAACAAGGTTGAAGAAGAATGAGAATGAAAATGAAATGAGGAAGACGAGGATAAACCCAGAATGCTTAAGTATGTAAAGGTTCAATTTAATCCATATAATAATAACATTAAATCTTTTATGAAAATATTAAATATTAAGTTAATAATTAAAAAATGGAATTAAAATAAAAATAGTGATGTGGCAAGTGACTGGACCAAATATTACTTGCCATGTCATTAAAATTGCACTTAAGTGATGGGGGACCTTCAAATATTCATCAAAAATTAAAATGGGGGACCTGAAACTTGGCTTTTTTAGTTTGGGGACCAAAAAGTTAAAAACACCAAAATAGGGGGACTAAAAGTGCATTTAAGCCTAAAACTAATTATAACTATATTTTTCTAATACAAAACTACAACTAACTAATTAAGAAAAATTAATAAGTTATATAAAATGAAAGTTCCAAATAGAAGTTTTATGAATAAATATGAGTTAATGGATTAGTGGAATTATAAAACATGACTATTTTTTTTGTGTAATCAAGAAATGTATTATCTTGGGAACTAAGGGTTCTCGAACCTTTTACACAAGAAACGGGAAGCACCCGACAAAAGAGATATTACAAACCAATTGAATTATGAAATAAATAGTAAAGGATCTTTACTAAATTCGTAAAAACTAAAATTGGGATATGTAATTTCACCTATACATAACTACTTCCACGCCAAAATTTTCCAAACCGTGTTATCAACATTCTACCTGTCATTTCGAAAACAACACCACAAAA
The DNA here is from genome assembly GCF_029867415.1 of Vicia villosa. Taxonomy (NCBI): domain Eukaryota; kingdom Viridiplantae; phylum Streptophyta; class Magnoliopsida; order Fabales; family Fabaceae; genus Vicia; species Vicia villosa. The sequence goes on along the minus strand of NC_081183.1, from coordinate 98,444,082 downwards.
AACACAATTAACAGAGTTTGAAGAAAAAGCAATACCTCGAATCAATAAAAGATCCTTCGTAGGTAGTCTATTAGCACAAAGTCTCTAACCAAAAGTCTTGATCTTGAAAGGCACATCCATCTTCCAAATCTTTTCCAAGAAGATATCAAATCTATTAGGCGGTCCATAAGGAATACGGAAAGAAGAGTAGAACTCATAAGAACTAGCCACCGTGAAGATACCACCCTCCCCACCGAGCCATTCCACTTTGTCACGTTCCCCCTCCCCCACCGAGACCCCTATCAACATCTCCTCTAATTATTCTATTTCTAACCGATTCTCCATGGGCAAAGAAAGAATATTCACACCACAATCCCCCCCCCCCACCGCCATTCCCCATTCCTCCTCCCCCCCATACCGGCCACCGAAACAAGCTTCAAACAAGAATTATAAAATAATACCGGAAACTTTTCCTTTAAAGAGATATCATCCACCCACCTAGCCTCCCAAAAAGGAACATTGTAGCCTCTCCCAACTTCAAACTTACATAACGCTTCTATAGGATTGTCATACCCCAAATTTGTCCTACCCTTTCACCTTCACCTGGCTTAGGCTTTGCATTCATGTACATACCTCCCATTAAGTCATCTAACACAGCATGCATCATTAATCAATAAATTTGACATGGGATAAAGGATCTTGGAAATTAGAGCTTCTACTCCACTCAAGCTTGATTCCGTTGGTTCTTCTTTGAGTAGTGGACTGTGGAGTCAAGATTTTGAAATATGGGTACTGTGGACTTCTTTCTCATCAAGTTACAAAGGCTACTTCTTCATCCGATTTCATCAAGAACAAAGATAGGGGCTTATTTCCCTATGCGTGATGATCTTTATGGTGTGATGATCTTCATGGTATTATGGTTGAGAGCAGTGATTCTTTTGGACAAATTAATTATGCTAACAAGCATTGGTTCATTCAAAGTGTTTCCATTAAAAGTCATCAACTCGGTGCATCTAAGCGGATAGTGCTACGAGTCATGATTAAAAGGTCTGATCTCTGTTGCAAGTTATGGGTTTGATGTTGTTTGGGTATTAAAGCGCAGAGTGTTGAAAATGGAAACTTAGAACAACATGAATCATTTTCAAAGAGGCAAATTGAAGAAGGATTGAAAATTCAAATAAAGGCATTGGAGAGAAAAGAAAAATTCATATTTACTTGAAAGAGTACATTACATTTCTCAAAGTTCAATTACAAAAGTCCAATTTTCGTTACAAAATCCAAATACAATACATCATTACGAGAATTTACATTTTTTGACCTATGGTTGACTTTAGTCAACTATTGACTTTTTGGTCAAATAGTTGACCAAAGTCAAAACCCACCCTTTAACCATTTGACCTCTGACCAAAAATGTCCTAAAACCCGCTCCCCATGTTAATCTTCAATTTCTCTTCATCTTTGAGACTTTGTTCCCATTTGTCTCATGCTGCCATTATTCCAAACCTGCATCATCATAAATAAAAACCAGCATAAACCAGTGCACATGTTTATAAATCCATTACAACACCTACTACTCATAAAATTACAAATGCATAGAACTCATATTTCCTTCTAAAAATCCAAGCTCCATCATTCAAACCTCATATTGTCAACCCTGCAACTTTAAACCAAAAGGAAAAATACAAAACCATTTTGTCAGCCCCACACGGTTAAAACTCATGCCCTGCACATATAAAACCACATCAATATCCATACCAATTCCAAACAAAAGGAGAAAGTTAGCAAACAAAATTACATCTGCCTATACATGACTCAAAAAAGTTCAATTAACAAACAAAATCTTTCCCTAACAGTCACCATAGAACTCAAATATTCCAACCAGTCTTAATCCATTACAGCTGCCCTGTATCATCGCATTCACATGAAACATAACACAATTAAAAAATTCAACCCATTATACATACAGCCATCACACATTTACCAATCACAAAATCAGTCCCGTCACAAAATAATCTATGGCATCAGTTTGCAGTACATTCCATACCTCATTCAAATCCAAAATAACATGCCATACTTCAAATAAACCAAACCGAGCCCTGCAAATGGAAAAAGGGAAGAAAATTGAGAACAAAAATGTATAACAGAGTTATAACCCTTAACTGAACTTGTAACCAGAACCTAACAGTCTTTAACCAACTAATTCCCTAACAGAAACCGTTAAATAGCAGTTAACATTCCTAACCCCTAACCGATTCAGAATGCATAACAACACCCATAACTAACTTTCACAAACAGAGTTAACTCAAATCAAACAATCTCCTAACTGCCATATAACTAACTATGCCATCTCACATAACCAACCTAACAGAAAATCAGTTTCAAGCAACCTCCAAACCAAACTCCAACCCTGAATAACTAACTCCCAACCTCTTATTAACAGAAACTGATCCTAATCACCACCCAAACCTCCCTCCAAGCCTCACAATCACCTGAACCTGTGCTCTATATATACACATCATCACCTTCACGCCTCATCCACCATCACCTTCATTCCCTTCTCGATTCTCTCTCTCTCTCTCCCTCACCTTCACCAAAGCTCATCGCCACCTTTGTTGGAGTTTCAACCTTCGAAACTCCTTCAACCAAGCTCAACCTTCATCCCTTAACAACTATCTCCATGCTCTCTAAATAACTCTGTATAAAGCTTCATAATCTCACTCGCTCATGCTCTCATTCTCAGAACTCGAAAACAACGACGCAAACGCCGCCACTGAACACAGGGAAAATTAACAAAGAAGAAGAAGAAAATAGAAGAAGGTGAAGAACGACGAGTGAAATCAAGATTACCTGAAGAAGCTCTTCTTTCATTGAGCTTATTTCGCAACTCAAAGCTCCATCACCAATCTTCGACTCCAATTCATGAACTCTGTAGAAATTAAGGTCATCTCTATAGCGTCGTCATCATCACGCAAGATTTGACCACTGCATCACAACACGACGTGAATCATCATCGACCTTCACCGCGGGCTGAGAAGAGATAACAGAGAGAGTTGATCGGAGTTGAACTCGGAAATTTGCCGCCGCGCCGTCGTGGTCGTAAGAAGGAGGGAGAAAGAACCACGAGTAATTTCAATCGTCTCGATTCTCAGAGGTAAACCTAAATCCCTTTCTAATTTTCCCTTTTTCATTTTTATTTAATTGTCTTTGTATTATTGTTTTTTTGTAATGAAAATAAAACAAAATCTGAATATACAGACATCGGGCCATGCACGAAACTGATAACTACACCCCCATTGTAAGCCCATTCCACACTTTTTTGGCATGAAGAGAAAATTGAACAACAAAAATAATCTTTGGGCCAACTTTCTGGGCCCTGCGCCTCATTGCTTTTCACACTACCACTTCAATTCACACCCCCTGGATCCCTATTATTTCCATTCTAGGTTTTAGGTTTTTAATTAGTTTTTACAATACTTTTTTTAGATAATAAAAGAGACAATAAAATCAATAGAAAATTTCTTGGTTAGTTTTTAGATCATTTTTAGGAATTAATCTTGGTTCCTTTAATTGATATTTTTTCACCTAAACTCATAAAAATAGTAGTTAGTTTAGTTTAATTTTGACATAATCGGTAAAATTTCCCACATAAAATGTTCATAAAAATATTAGTTTTAGGCTTATGGTTTTAATCTCTTTTTGCTTGATTTAGAAGCTCATTTTTCCTTCATAAAAAACTCATAAAAAATAGTAGTATTTTAGTCTAATTTTGCACTAATACTTGAATCATTTCCTTTATGTTTTGTACCATTTCAATGCTTTTTTTGTATAATTGTTGTGTGGTTTTGTTACTTGTTTTAGGCCATATTTTTGGCCTACCTTGCTAATATCATTAGTATGCTCCTTTTAGGACCCCGTTACCACGTTAACAACAACTTAGATTAGAATAACTCTAGGCTTAGAAATTAGGCTAGTCCCCCTTTTTCATTCTTTTTCTTTTACAACATCAAAACATCTAATAAATATCAAAATAAAATCCCTTTAAAAAATACAAAGAAAACACTTTAAAAACATTAATAAAAAAGTGAAAATCATTAAAAAGGGAATGGAAGCTTGAATCTCCCTTGCTTAAGGGAATCATTCGAGTGCTTGGATCTCCCTTGCTTTAGGGAACCATTCGAGCGTAAGTTCCTAATTTCTAAAAAACACCAACCAAAGAGTAACTCGAGTTTCCCTTGCTTAAGGGATTTCCTCGAAACGCTCAAAGTCTCTCTCTCATCTCTTTTTCTTAAGGGCAATGTTATTTCCGCTCGAATGCATCGTAGGCGATCCCTTATGCAAGAGTGCGAACGTTGACTCCGCCCAACTAAAAAACACAAAAACAAAACAAAAACATGTGAGCCGAACTACGATGCTCTGATTCCTGAAAAGGATACGTAGGCATCAAGTCGCGGGGCTTGAACGAGCACAATTGTAAATAATTCCTTCTTTTCCCCGTATTTCGTTTTGCATGCATTCACATATAGGTAGGCATAGTACACACCCTTTAGATAGAAACAAACATAGGTGGATACCTTCGAGTACGATGGGCGTGAGGGGTGCTAATACCTTCCCCTCGCGTAACCGACTCCCGTACCTAGATTCTCTGGTCGCAAGACTTTGTTCCTTCCTTTGTTAGGTTTTCTGATATTCCTTTCCCTTATGGGATAAATATATTAGTGGCGACTCTGTTCCTTTTTCGCGAGCGTGCGACAGCTGGCGACTCTGTTGGGGACGTTAGACCTATTGCGGGTCCGTGCTTAGCGAGTCGATCCTAGCCTTTGTTTGTTTTGTTTTTTGGGTGTTTATTTATTTGTTTATGTGTTTATACTTTGTATATATGTTTGTATATCATGTCTATTTCCTATTTGCATATCATGTTTACTTTCCGCATGCATCTGGACTATACCATGGGTCCCCTAGGGGCCACATATTTTTCTGCTTTGTTTTGCAGGTGGGGGGTTTGTGTGAGTTAAAAGGCCCACTACCCAGGCCAGTGACACATAGGATTAGCGTGGATGCTCATGTTGACTCCCGTAGCGCTTGCTATGATCGAGCTTGACATGGGGTACCACAACTGGGCGAGGTTCTGTCATGGGACATTGTGTCTGGCACGCTTGTTGCCTCAAACACTTTGTACCCCATGGGAACTGTAGACCCTAGTGACCATTAGGGACCACTTGTCCGTGTCTAAACTACATACCTGTGAGATTGGGGTGGGACAGGAAACCTTGACTCCTACATACCATTGCTTCTTCATAGTTGAGGTCGGACCTTTATTTGGTCTATTCTCATGGTGCTTGATATTATGGTATTCTAAAAAGGCGTCGAACCTTTGATCCTGCGACATCCGACCTACATCAGTTATTCAGAGGATTGTACAGTGGTTACTAAGATTATATGGACCTTGATCCCATGCTTTTGCATTTCATAACATCATCCACTTGATTTGTGGGGGATCCTAAAGTCTATTTCAAAAAAAGAAGAGAAAAAATGGAAAAAAGAAAAGATATTCTATACAAAAAAAGGGGCTTTGATTCCAAAAGAAAAAGAGAAACAAAAGTGTATGAAAAGACTTTAGGATCTCTCATAAATGGAACATGCATTCATACTATCATGCATTCCATGGTTCTTTCAGAGACTTATGGGACCTTTTTTATCCAGATTTCAAGATCAACAACAGATTTGACTTCTCACTGCCACAACTCCAAGATCAACTATGGAACAACTCCGTGATAAATGGATGAGATGAGGGAACAAATGGGTCATCTTATGTTGGAGATGCAAGACTTGATCCATAATCAGGGTGCACTAAAAGAGGAAAACAATCAGTTGAAGACTCAGTTGAGCCTGGTCATGGAAGTTCTGAAGACGATACTAAGAAAAGAAGGTAATGTTGTCCCTGCTGCTGCAACAGAAATTGTTAACTCCTTCTCTTCAATAGGATCTCTTTCCATTCATGGGATGCCTCAGGGAGCTCTCCCTCAACTTCAAGTGACATTACTTCCACGTCAACTGGTTCATATTCCTAGAATGAATCGAGGGGGCCAAATGTGTGGACAAAAACCTAAGATGCCTCAGAGGGTTCTCGATCCGATCCCGATGCCTTATGCTCAGTTACTTCCCCGCTTGCTGTAACTTCGGTTGGTTGAGCTACGCGATTTTTCCATGCCTGAAAAGATTCCCCCTAATTTTGATGTCAATGCTCGCTGTGAGTACCATTCTGGGGCACCTGGTCATGATACTGAGAATTGTAGGGCGCTGAAACATCAAATTCAAGATCTCGTTGACTCAAAAGTGATTTTGCTCACCCTCGAGGGTATGAGCGTTCAAGGAAATAGAGTTCCATCTGTGGTGGAAGAAAAGGTGGATTCATACTTCTATGTCGGATCTACTTCAAGTCAGAAGCACAACACACTATCTTGGATTCCGAATTCTCCACTTTATCAGCTTTGATTGTTTCATAACCAAATCAAAAATGGAAGACGCCTGAACAGATTGGGTATTTGAATCATCACCAGGAACAGGGTCCACAAAGGCCGAGGAGACCACCAAGAAGAATTGACCCAATTCCTATGACCTATAGTCAACTGCTTTCTCATTTACTCAAGGATTCTTTGGTCCAACTGAGGGAATCTAAGCCCCCACCAACACCGATTCCTCAAGGATATGACTTAAATGCAAAGTGTGAGTACCATTCTGGGACATCTGGACATTCAACTGAGGATTGTAATATTTTGAAACACAAAGTCCAAGATCTCATTGACTCCAAAGCAATATCATTCACTCCAAATGGTCTGCACATAAATTGAGGGGTCATGAATATCCGTATTCCATAAAGCATCTCCAAAGAACAATAAGCCCAGACGGAGTCAAGCCTCCTCAACAATGGCAATAATCATTTCATTTTTGTATTCTCATTTCAGTATTTCCTGTTTTGTTGAAGGCTACTTCCCTGTTTAAACTCATTGGTATGGTAACAATTAAAGCACCAAAAATTCTCGAGCAACTTTGTCAGAATCTTTTTCCCAAAATTAATCAAGAATGTTCTGTAGAAGCATCTCTCGTTCTCAAGGATCTTGTGCTCAGTTGTATCCGTGCAGGTTGGTGTTTCAGTCGGTGTTTGAGCTTTCCTTACAATAGATGGCTTTTCTGAGCTTGATGACCATACAAGATTCTTTCCATTTATGATGGCAATTACTATTCTAGCAACTATGCTTGGGGCTCCCGATTGAGGGATAAGCAAGACGTACTCTTATCTTAAGCATTGCATCACTCGCATTGCTCGAATCCCTAAAGTAAGGCAAAAGTTTACAACTCTTGGGTGACTTCGTTGGAGTTTTCTTTTGAAGTAATCTGAAGTGTTTGGAAGGGACTGCAGAAAGTATTCAAGATCAATAAGTCCAGACGGAGTCAAGTCTCCTCAACAACGACATTCATTTAGTTTCTTACTGCATTCTCATAGTAATTTTTCCTTTGTGTGTTTAAGCATCGATAGCATGTAAAAGCTTGTTAATCATTGAATGAAAATAAAAATACATTGTGTATGTTTGTCTTGAAGTAATCCATTCGTTTTCACTCATAAAATGTTTTTGGCATTACGATACCAACTTTACTAATTGTTTGCTTAGGCAAAAAGCTGAGGGAGAATAATGAAAGATAAAAACGCAAAAATCTCTAATCATGTGTTTTTGAATAAAAACCCTACTAAGGATGTACAGGCATTGTTTCAAATCCCCAAACACCGGAGATATAAGGGAGATAGACCCTCGTTAACCCCTTTGAGCCTTGAAGTAGGAGTTTCTTTTCTAATCACAAAAACCCTTATTTTAACCTTGGGGCAGGGTAGTGTTCATTTAACTTGATCGAGTGTTCAAAACTCACCAAAAGGGTATGCATCTAAGGATACAACAATGGTTATCCTTCAAAAGGTTGAGCAATGACAAAACCGTAACGATTATCCTTATTCCATCAAGAGATCAAGAGATGACGATACCACAATGGTAATCCTTCATCAAATCAAAGGAGTGAGGCAGTCACGATCTTTCAAACAAATCAAAAGCAACGCAACATCACACGACTTGTTCAAAAAAAAAAGAGAGAATTAGAAAAAGAGCCCGCTAAGTCAACAACATGAAAAAAAGTGACTTAGGCAAAAGCCAGGGCATCCAGCTGGACTCCAAAATAAAATTCAAAAGAATTTGTCCAGGCAAAAGTTAGGGAAATAAAAAAGGAAAAGCAAAGCAAAAGCGAAAAACAAGGATTACAAAATAAAGATCCTCGTCAAAAGAACAAAGTCGTGTGATCAGACACCAAAAATGCAAGATAAAGTGACTGCCATGTCCAAAAAACCTCATTGATTCTTCAACCATCTCAAAATTCCTTGTGAGGGATGAGCATTCGTGTCGAGCTAACTGAACATAGGACTGGAGAACATCACGAAGGGGGTGGGTACGAATAATTTTGAGCCTAAAAATCATTTGTTTCTAAAACCGTGAACCCGACCAAGTTACAACCCTTAAAAGTCCTAATTGAAGTAGGGTTTATTTTGAAAGCATACTCTGATGAGACAACATTTAACTGACTCCCAATGAAGCGTGATACATATTTATGTTGGTATCGTACATTTGCTTTATCTTCCACATGCAAAAATCGAGGTTGTGTCAACTAGTGATTCGGTCACAAGAGGTCGCAACGTCATTTCATAATAAAGTTTTACAACTTCAAGACTAACATAGGCTTTGCATTAGAATTATCATTCTTAGAATTAACATTCTTTTGCATGCAAAATATGTGCTTAACATCAAGGAAATTTTCAAGGATGAGAATTAGTGAATAACTTGGTCATGTCAGAGTGCAGGAGACCTGAGAACTCCAAGGAGTAAAAGCTAATCACCTCAAATGTTGACCATCAAGGGGCAGGTTCTCTAAAGAAATCCGTTAAGCATGAACACTTGATGCGTTCTTTGATTACTCTGTGGGGAAGAGTTTGAAGACTCCGTTGAGCGTGGTAAAGTTGTTTCCATGTTTGTTTGACTTCAAAACAATGAAGGCTTGAGGATTCTAGTAAGATGTACCTAATCAGAGGCAATTGAATCGAGGTTTGACCTCTCAAAGTCAGCATATTTGGGGTAATCATGTTGATAACTCTCTTCAAGCTTTGTTCAATCTGGGGCAATCACGTCGAGGAATCTCTCTTGAGTTCAACCAATCTGGGGCAGTTATGTCGAGATTCGAAAAATCTCTCCAAGGATCTTTTTGGGGAAATTCCTCCATAAGTCACGAAGCTTGGGGCACAATCTTCTGAGTTTTATTGTTCTCTCCCCAATCATAGGAGTTCATTTCTCCTGAGAGTTTGTTCCGTCCCTCAAGCATAGGAGTTTATTTCTCCTAGGAGTTGCTCTACTTCCCCCATCTAGGCTTCTTATCTGGATCTCTCATCCCCAACATGGTGAATCGAGGGAATCTCCTCAAGCTGAAAATCCTCCAAGCAGTGGCACATGGTGAGAAGTCAGAATTTTTTCTTCAAGTCGAAGAAGGAGCATCTTACAAATCAAAGTCCAATATCTATTGGCACCTCCACATGGTCCTTAACACTAAGGGGATTCTCCCTGGTGTTTACCTCACTAACGCCTTTATTTGGCACTCTGCATATAGTATCCATTGCATATAACATTGCATCCTCAAAAGTGTAGCATATCCATCAAAATGGAGCATTACGCCATACAAAAATTCCAAACATGCATCAATGCATAAGCCAGTTTGTATGTGCCCAGAAGGTATGAAATAATATATATCCCCGGAAGAAGCCTCATCTTCTCTCTGTAATATGGATCGGATACAATGTCTTTCTTCGTCAGAATCGTTGTCTCCGAGGTTATTTCCCGTATGTTGCGTGCAGATTAGAGCGTGAATGAGGGTGGGCATTCAACCCATCTCATTTTTCAATCGTTTGAATAACCATACTTAGTGTGTGGAAATTCGAACGATTGCCGCTCTTGAAGGGTTACACCCCGCCTTTTGGCCTGAGGGATTAATGTAATTCTTATGCTTCGTAAGCATCGATATCTCCGTAATCTCCAATGGTTACTATCATCTTCTTGTCGGGTCTAGTCGTTACTAGTCTTATCGTGGTTATTTCCCGTGTGCTGCGTGCAAATTAGAGTGCGAATGAGGGTGGGCATTCAACCCATCTCATTTTTTAATCGTTTGAATAACCATACTCGATGTGTGGCAATTCGAACGATTGCCGCTCTTGAAGAGTTACACCCCGCCTTTGGCCTGAGGGATTAATGTAATTCTTATGCTTCGCAAGCATCAACATCTTCGTGATTCTTCAATGTTTACCGATGTCTTTTGATCAAGTCTAGTCGTCACTAGTCTCTGTGGTCCCCTTCCCTCATGCGGACAAAATTTCAGGTCCAACCCCCGTGTTGTGAATCCTTTGCCTTCCGACCTTCGAACCATTTCAAAGCCCAGTTCCCAACCTGGCAAACCCTTTCAAAGCCCAGTTCCCAACCTGGCAAACCCCTTCAAAGCCCAATTCCCGTCCTGGAAAACCATTTCAAACCCAATTCCCAATCCCCAGCCTCAGTATTGTCGATAATCTTCTCCTTCTCCAACCTCATTGTTGATGTTTATCCTTCTTCAATTCTTGTGAGTCGTGAGTTTGTTATTCTCACCCCGATGTTGAGTCACAGATCGCACGAGATCTTTTCTTTTCAGTCCTGAAGATCGTACGAGATCTTCTCCTAATGTCGAGTTGTTGTTGAGTCATAGATCACACGAGATCTCTTCCCTTTCAGTCTTGAAGATCGTACGAGGTCTTCTCATGATGTTGAGTCTTATATCGCACGAGATCTTTTTCCTTTCAGTCCTGAAGATCGTACGAGGTCTTCTCATGATGTTGAGTCTTAGATCGCACGAGATCTTTTTCCTTTCAGTCCTGAAGATCGTACGAGATCTTCTCCCGATGTTGAGTCATAGATCGCACGAGATCTTTTTCCTTTCAGTCCTGAAGATTGTACGAGATCTTTTCCCGATGTTGAGTCATAGATCGCACGAGATCTTTTTCCTTTCAGTCTTGAAGATCGTACGAGATCTTCTCCCGATGTTGAGTCATAGATCGCACGAGATCTTTTTCCTTTCAGTCTTGAAGATCGTACGAGATCTTCTCCCGATGTTGAGTCATAGATCGCACGAGATCTCTTTCCTTTCAGTCTTGAAGATCGTACGAGATCTTCTCCCAATGTTGAGTCGTAGATCGCACGAGATATTTTCCTTTCAGTCATTGTCTCATACAACCATTCTCTTTGAAAACCTTTATTGGCACCGTTACCACGTTACAAGCTATCCCATTTCAACCACTCACCATAAACTTTTCCACCAGAAAAAACAAAAAAAATCTCTTTCCCCAGCAGATATCAAAACAAAATAAGGATAACACTTACATCATCTTCTCTTTAGGAAAAATTTCTGGTACTTTGATATTTAATCTTCTTCTACCTCGAATGTTCGAAAGGCTAGAGCCAATCTCACCTTCAAGTTTAAGACGATTAAATAGGGGCAGCTGTCATACCCCAAATTTGTCCTACCCTTTCACCTTCACCTGGCTTAGGCTTTGCATTCATGTACATACCTCCCATTAAGTCATCTAACACAGCATGCATCATTAATCAATAAATTTGACATGGGATAAAGGATCTTGGAAATTAGAGCTTCTACTCCACTCAAGCTTGATTCCGTTGGTTCTTTTTTGAGTAGTGGACTGTGGAGTCAAGATTTTGAAATATGGGTACTGTGGACTTCTTTCTCATCAAGTTACAAAGGCTACTTCTTCATCCGATTTCATCAAGAACAAAGATAGGGGCTTATTTCCCTATGCGTGATGATCTTTATGGTGTGATGATCTTCATGGTATTATGGTTGAGAGCAGTGATTCTTTTGGACAAATTAATTATGCTAACAAGCATTGGTTCATTCAAAGTGTTTCCATTAAAAGTCATCAACTCGGTGCATCTAAGCGGATAGTGCTACGAGTCGTGATTAAAAGGTCTGATCTTTGTTGCAAGTTATGGGTTTGATGTTGTTTGGGTATTAAAGCGCAGAGTGTGGAAAATGGAATCTTAGAACAACATGAATCATTTTCAAAGAGGCAAATTGAAGAAGGATTGAAAATTCAAATAAAGGCATTGGAGAGAAAAGAAAAATTCATATTTACTTGAAAGAGTACATTACATTTCTCAAAGGTCAATTACAAAAGTCCAATTTTCGTTACAAAATCCAAATACAATACATCATTACGAGAATTTACATTTTTTGACCTATGGTTGACTTTAGTCAACTATTGACTTTTTGGTCAAATAGTTGACCAAAGTCAAAACCCACCCTTTAACCATTTGACCTCTGACCAAAAATGTCCTAAAACCCGCTCCCCATGTTAATCTTCAATTTCTCTTCATCTTTGAGACTTTGTTCCCATTTGTCTCATGCTGCCATTATTCCAAACCTGCATCATCATAAATAAAAACTAGCATAAACCAGTGCACATGTTTATAAATCCATTACAACACCTACTACTCATAAAATTACAAATGCATAGAAATCATATTTCCTTCTAAAAATCCAAGCTCCATCATTCAAACCTCATATTGTCAGCCCTGCAACTTTAAACCAAAAGGAAAAATACAAAACCATTCTGTCAGCCCCACACGGTTAAAACTTATGCCCTGCACATATAAAACCACATCAATATCCATACCAATTCAAAACAAAAGGAGAAAGTTAGCAAACAAAATTACATCTGCCTATACATGACTCAAAACAGTTCAATTAACAAACCAAATATTTCCCTAACAGTCACCATAGAACTCAAATATTCCAACCAGTCTTAATCCATTACAGCTGCCCTGTATCATCGCATTCACATGAAACATAACACAATTCAAAAATTCAGCCCATTATACATACAGCCATCACACATTTACCCATCACAAAATCAGTCCCGTCACAAAATAATCTATGGCATCAGTTTGCAGTACATTCCATACCTCATTCAAATCCAAAATAACATACCATACTTCAAATAAACCAAAACGAGCCCTGCAAATGGAAAAAGGGAAGAAAATTGAGAACAAAAATGTATAACAGAGTTATAACCCTTAACTGAACTTGTAACCAGAACCTAACAGTCTTTAGCCAACTAATTCCCTAACATAAACCGTTAACTAGCAGTTAACATTCCTAACCCCTAACCGATTCAGAATGCATAACAACACCCATAACTAACTTTCACAAACAGAGTTAACTCAAATCAAACAATCTCCTAACTGCCATATAACTAACTATGCCATCTCACATAACCAACCTAACAGAAAATCAGTTTCAAGCAACCTCCAAACCAAACTCCAAACCTGAATAACTAACTCCCAACCTCTTATTAACAGAAACTGATCCTAATCACCACCCAAACCTCACTCCAAGCCTCACAATTACCTGAACCTGTACTCTATATATACACGCATCATCACCTTCACGCCTCATCCACCATCACCTTCATTCCCTTCTCGATTCTCTCTCTCTCTCTCTCCCTCACCTTCACCAAAGCTCATCACCACCTTTGTTGGAGTTTCAACCTTCGAAACTCCTTCAACCGAGCTCAACCTTCATCCCTTAACAACTATCTCCATGCTCTCTAAATAACTCTGTATAAAGCTTCATAATCTCACTCGCTCATGCTCTCATTCTCAGAACTCGAAAACAACGACGCAAATGCCGCCACTGAACACAGGGAAAATTAACAAAGAAGAAGAAGGAAATAGAAGAAGGTGAAGAACGACGAGTGAAATCAAGATTACCTGAAGAAGCTCTTCTTTCATTGAGCTTATTTCGCATCCAAATCTTCAGAACCAAATCTCTCTTCCCTCTTCTCTTCGACATCAATCTTCATCGCAACTCTAAGCTCCATCACCAATCTTCGACTCCAATTCATGAACTCTGTAGAAATTAAGGTCATCTCTATAGCGTCGTCATCATCATGCAAGATTTGACCACTGCATCACAACACGACGTGAATCATCATCGACCTTCACCGCGGGCTGAGAAGAGATAACCGAGAGAGTTGATCGGAGTTGAACTCGGAAATTTGCCGCCGCGCCGTCGTGGTCGTAAGAAGGAGGGAGAAAGAACCACGAGTAATTTCAATCGTCTCAATTCTCAGAGGTAAACCTAAATCCCTTTCTGATTTTCCCTTTTTCATTTTTATTTAATTGTCTTTGTATTATTGTTTTTTTGTAATGAAAATAAAACAAAATCTGAATATACAGACATCGGGCCATGCACGAAACTGATAACTACACCCCCATTGTAAGCCCATTCCACACTTTTTTGGCATGAAGAGAAAATTGAACAACAAAAATAATCTTTGGGCCAACTTTCTGGGCCCTGCGCCTCATTGCTTTTCACACTACCACTTCAATTCACACCCCCTGGATCCCTATTATTTCCATGCTAGGTTTTAGGTTTTTAATTAGTTTTTACAATACTTTTTTTAGATAATAAAAGAGACAATAAAATCAATAGAAAATTTTTTGGTTAGTTTTTAGATCATTTTTAGGAATTAATCTTGGTTCCTTTAATTGATATTTTTTCACCTAAACTCATAAAAATAGTAGTTAGTTTAGTTTAATTTTGACATAATCGGTAAAATTTCCCACATAAAATGTTCATAAAAATATTAGTTTTAGGCTTATGGTTTTAATCTCTTTTTGCTTGATTTAGAAGCTCATTTTTCCTTCATAAAAAACTCATAAAAAATAGTAGTATTTTAGTCTAATTTTGCACTAATACTTGAATCATTTCCTTTATGTTTTGTACCATTTCAATGCTTTTTTTGTATAATTGTTGTGTGGTTTTGTTACTTGTTTTAGACCATATTTTTGGCCTACCTTGCTAATATCATTAGTATGCTCCTTTTAGGACCCCATTACCACGTTAACAACAACTTAGATTAGAATAACTCTAGGCTTAGAAATTAGGCTAGTCCCCCTTTTTCATTCTTTTACTTTTACAACATCAAAACATCTAATAAATATCAAAATAAAATCCCTTTAAAAAATACAAAGAAAACACTTTAAAAACATTAATAAAAAAGTGAAAATCATTAAAAAGGGAATGGAAGCTTGAATCTCCCTTGCTTAAGGGAATCATTCGAGTGCTTGGATCTCCCTTGCTTTAGGGAACCATTCGAGCGTAAGTTCCTAATTTCTAAAAAACACCAACCAAAGAGTAACTCGAGTTTCCCTTGCTTAAGGGATTTCCTCGAAATGCTCAAAGTCTCTCTCTCATCTCTTTTTCTTAAGGGCAATGTTATTTCCGCTCGAATGCATCGTAGGCGATCCCTTATGCAAGAGTGTGAACGTTGACTCCGCCCAACTAAAAAACACAAAAACAAAACAAAAACATGTGAGCCGAACTACGACGCTCTGATTCCTGAAAAGGATACGTAGGCATCAAGTCGCGGGGCTTGAACGAGCACAATTGTAAATAATTCCTTCTTTTCCCCGTATTTCGTTTTGCATGCATTCACATATAGGTAGGCATAGTACACACCCTTTAGATAGAAACAAACATAGGTGGATACCATCGAGTACGATGGGCGTGAGGGGTGCTAATACCTTCCCCTCGCGTAACCGACTCCCGTACCTAGATTCTCTGGTCGCAAGACTTTGTTCCTTCCTTTGTTAGGTTTTCTGATATTCCTTTCCCTTATGGGATAAATATATTAGTGGCGACTCTGTTCCTTTTTCGCGAGCGTGCGACAGCTGGCGACTCTGTTGGGGACGTTAGACCTATTGCGGGTCCGTGCTTAGCGAGTCGATCCTAGCCTTTGTTTGTTTCGTTTTTTGGGTGTTTATTTATTTGTTTATGTGTTTATACTTTGTATATATGTTTGTATATCATGTCTATTTCCTGTTTGCATATCATGTTTACTTTCCGCATGCATCTAGACTATACCATGGGTCCCCGTGGGGGCCACATATTTTTCTGCTTTGTTTTGCAGGTGGGGGGTTTGTGTGAGTTAAAAGGCCCACTACCCAGGCCAGTGACACATAGGATTAGCGTGGATGCTCATGTTGACTCCCGTAGCGCTTGTTATGATCGAGCTTGACATGGGGTACCACAACTGGGCGAGGTTCTGTCATGGGACATTGTGTCTGGCACGCTTGTTGCCTCAAACACTTTGTACCCCATGGGAACTGTAGACCCTAGTGACCATTAGGGACCACTTGTCCGTGTCTAAACTACATACCTGTGAGATTGGGGTGGGACAGGAAACCTTGACTCCTACATACCATTGCTTCTTCATAGTTGAGGTCGGACCTTTATTTGGTCTATTCTCATGGTGCTTGATATTATGGTATTCTAAAAAGGCGTCGAACCTTTGTTCATGCGACATCCGACCTACATCAGTTATTCAGAGGATTGTACAGTGGTTACTAAGATTATATGGACCTTGATCCCATGCTTTTGCATTTCATAACATCATCCACTTCATTTGTGGGGGATCCTAAAGTCTATTTCAAAAAAAGAAGAGAAAAAATGGAAAAAAGAAAAGATATTCTATACAAAAAAAGGGGCTTTGATTCCAAAAGAAAAAGAGAAACAAAAGTGTATGAAAAGACTTTAGGATCTCTCATAAATGGAACATGCATTCATACTATCATGCATTCCATGGTTCTTTCAGAGACTTATGGGACCTTTTTTATCCAGATTTCAAGATCAACAACAGATTTGACTTCTCACTGCCACAACTCCAAGATCAACTATGGAACAACTCCGTGAGAAATGGATGAGATGAGGGAACAAATGGGTCATCTTATGTTGGAGATGCAAGACTTGATCCATAATCAGGGTGCACTAAAAGAGGAAAACAATCAGTTGAAGACTCAGTTGAGCCTGGTCATGGAAGTTCTGAAGACGATACTAAGAAAAGAAGGTAATGTTGTCCCTGCTGCTGCAACAGAAATTGTTAACTCCTTCTCTTCAATAGGATCTCTTTCCATTCATGGGATGCCTCAGGGAGCTCTCCCTCAACTTCAAGTGCCATTACTTCCACGTCAACTGGTTCATATTCCTAGAATGAATCGAGGGGGCCAAATGTGTGGACAAAAACCTAAGATGCCTCAGAGGGTTCTCGATCCGATCCCGATGCCTTATGCTCAGTTACTTCCCCGCTTGCTGGAACTTCGGTTGGTTGAGCTACGCGATTTGTCCATGCCTAAAAAGATTCCCCCTAATTTTGATGTCAATGCTCGCTGTGAGTACCATTCTGGGGCACCTGGTCATGATACTGAGAATTGTAGGGCGCTGAAACATCAAATTCAAGATCTCGTTGACTCAAAAGTGATTTTGCTCACCCTCGAGGGTATGAGCGTTCAAGGAAATAGAGTTCCATCTGTGGTGGAAGAAAAGGTTGATTCATACTTCTATGTCGGATCTACTTCAAGTCAGAAGCACAACACACTATCTTGGATTCCGAATTCTCCACTTTATCAGCTTTGATTGTTTCATAACCAAATCAAAAATGGAAGACGCCTGAACAGATTGGGTATTTGAATCATCACCAGGAACAGGGTCCACAAAGGCCGAGGAGACCACCAAGAAGAATTGACCCAATTCCTATGACCTATAGTCAACTGCTTTCTCATTTACTCAAGGATTCTTTGGTCCAACTGAGGGAATCTAAGCCCCCACCAACACCGATTCCTCAAGGATATGACTTAAATGCAAAGTGTGAGTACCATTCTGGGACATCTGGACATTCAACTGAGGATTGTAATATTTTGAAACACAAAGTCCAAGATCTCATTGACTCCAAAGCAATATCATTCACTCCAAATGGTCTGCACATAAATTGAGGGGTCATGAATATCCGTATTCCATAAAGCATCTCCAAAGAACAATAAGCCCAGACGGAGTCAAGCCTCCTCAACAATGGCAATAATCATTTCATTTTTGTATTCTCATTTCAATATTTCCTGTTTTGTTGAAGGCTACTTCCTTGTTTAAACTCGTTGGTATGGTAACAATTAAAGCACCACAAATTCTCGAGCAACTTTGTCAGAATCTTTTTCCCAAAATTAATCAAGAATGTTCTGTAGAAGCATCTCTCGTTCTCAAGGATCTTGTGCTCCGTTGTATCCGTGCAGGTTGGTGTTTCAGTCGGTGTTTGAGCTTTCCTTACAACAGATGGCTTTTCTGAGCTTGATGACCATACAAGATTCTTTCCACTTATGATGGCAATTACTATTCTAGCAACTATGCTTGGGGCTCCCGATTGAGGGATAAGCAAGACGTACTCTTATCTTAAGCATTGCATCACTCGCATTGCTCGAATCCCTAAAGTAAGGAAAAAGTTTACAACTCTTGGGTGACTTCGTTGGAGTTTTCTTTTGAAGTAATCTGAAGTGTTTGAAAGGGACTTCAGAAAGTATTCAAGCTCAATAAGTCCAGACGGAGTCAAGTCTCCTCAACAACGACATTCATTTAGTTTCTTACTGCATTCTCATAGTAATTTTTCCTTTGTGTGTTTAAGCATCGATAGCATGTAAAAGCTTGTTAATCATTGAATGAAAATAAAAATACATTGTGTATGTTTGTCTTGAAGTAATCCATTCGTTTTCACTCATAAAATGTTTTTGGCATTACGATACCAACTTTACTAATTGTTTGCTTAGGCAAAAAGCTGAGGGAGAATGATGAAAGATAAAAACGCAAAAATCTCTAATCATGTGTTTTTGAATAAAAACCCTACTGAGGATGTACAGGCATTGTTTCAAATCCCCAAACACCGGAGATATAAGGGAGATAGACCCTCGTTAACCCCTTTGAGCCTTGAAGTAGGAGTTTCTTTTCTAATCACAAAAACCCTTATTTTAACTTTGGGGCAGGATAGTGTTCATTTAACTTGATCGAGTGTTCAAAACTCACCAAAAGGGTATGCATCTAAGGATACAACAATGGTTATCCTTCAAAAGGTTGAGCAATGACAAAACCGTAACGATTATCCTTATTCCATCAAGAGATCAAGAGATGACGATACCACAATGGTAATCCTTCATCAAATCAAAGGAGTGAGGCAGTCACGATCTTTCAAACAAATCAAAAGCAACGCAACATCACACGACTTGTTCAAAAAAAAAAAGAGAGAATTAGAAAAAGAGCCCGCTAAGTCAACAACATGAAAAAAAGTGACTTAGGCAAAAGCCAGGGCATCCCGCTGGACTCCAAAATAAAATTCAAAAGAATTTGTCCAGGCAAAAGTTAGGGAAATAAAAAAGGAAAAGCAAAGCAAAAGCGAAAAACAAGGATTATAAAATAAAGATCCTCGTCAAAAGAACAAAGTCGTGTGATCAGACACCAAAAATGCAAGATAAAGTGACTGCCATGTCCAAAAAACCTCATTGATTCTTCAACCATCTCAAAATTCCTTGTGAGGGATGAGCATTCGTGTCGAGCTAACTGAACATAGGACTGGAGAACATCACGAAGGGGGTGGGTACAAATAATTTTGAGCCTAAAAATCCTTTGTTTCTAAAACCGTGAACCCGGCCAAGTTACAACCCTTAAAAGTCCTAATTGAAGTAGGGTTTATTTTGAAAGCATACTCTGATGAGACAACATTTAACTGATTCCCAATGAAGCGTGATACATATTTATGTTGGTATCGTACATTTGCTTTATCTTCCACATGCAAAAATCGAGGTTGTGTCAACTAGTGATTCGGTCACAAGAGGTCGCAACGTCATTTCATAAAAAAGTTTTACAACTTCAAGACTAACATAGGCTTTGCATTAGAATTATCATTCTTAGAATTAACATTCTTTTGCATGCAAAATATGTGCTTAACATCAAGGAAATTTTCAAGGATGAGAATTAGTGAATAACTTGGTCATGTCAGAGTGCAGGAGACCTGAGAACTCCAAGGAGTAAAAGCTAATCACCTCAAATGTTGACCATCAAGGGGCAGGTTCTCTAAAGAAATCCGTTAGGCATGAACACTTGATGCGTTCTTTGATTACTCTGTGGGGAAGAGTTTGAAGACTCCGTTGAGCGTGGTAAAGTTGTTTCCATGTTTGTTTGACTTCAAAACAATGAAGGCTTGAGGATTCTAGTAAGATGTACCTAATCAGAGGCAATTGAATCGAGGTTTGACCTCTCAAAGTCAGCATATTTGGGGTAATCATGTTGATAACTCTCTTCAAGCTTTGTTCAATCTGGGGCAATCACGTCGAGGAATCTCTCTTGAGTTCAACCAATCTGGGGTAGTTATGTCGAGATTCGAAAAATCTCTCCAAGGATCTTTTTGGGGAAATTCCTCCGTAAGTCACGAAGCTTGGGGCACAATCTTCTGAGTTTTATTGTTCTCTCCTGTCATACCCCAATTTTTGACCTAAGATACCACC
The DNA here is from genome assembly GCF_029867415.1 of Vicia villosa. Taxonomy (NCBI): domain Eukaryota; kingdom Viridiplantae; phylum Streptophyta; class Magnoliopsida; order Fabales; family Fabaceae; genus Vicia; species Vicia villosa. The sequence continues at coordinate 98,423,602 of NC_081183.1, read as the reverse complement.
TCATATCATCTGCATATGCATCATTTGCATCTCTAACAAACTGCATAGCTTGTGTTTGTTACTTGTGACTCAGCAGGATTTAATCAGGAAATCGCTCATCAGTACAAGTAACAATCAAATAGGGTTTTGTTCTCCCTTCATCTCAAAAGAACTATCTTCATCAACAATCAACATTTGGTCCTCAGAGATTCACCTCAACAAGCTCAAAGGCTCTGAATCGACTAAATTAGGGTTTTGACTGAAGATAGCATACTCCTGACTTTTGCTCAGAATTTGACCTAATGGCTTGGGACATGACCTCAAGACCCCAAGTGCATCACTTTGACCTAATCCATTGGCTCAGAACATCTCCTACACAAAGATTGATCAGACAAATCCTCAGATCAGGGTTTTGAACTATCAGGGACTGAAATCAGGGATCACATTTGGGAAACCATAAAAACCCCCAGGAAGTCAATCAAAGGTTTCAATCATCCTCAAATAATCCCTATGACAATATCCCATGGAAATTGCATCTCAATTCAAGACCTACAGTCATCAATTTCATCAGGTCGACAATTAGGGTTTTTTGACCTAATTCACTGAACAACTGACTTTTTAATCAGGACATGGTGCCACAACTCAAACCATGGCTCAATATCCTCTAATGCCTCAATGTGATCCATTCATACCATTCATTTGATGAGGATAGCCTGTTTCATTTGAAATCTCCAGAAACGCGATTCGTCTGAAAAAGTCAACTGTACAAGATCACCATTGACTTTTGGGGAATTTTGGTCAACCATGACTTTTGAAGTTTTGAATCATCAATATATGATATATGAAGTCATTTGATCAAGAAAAATCAAGAAAATCAATCAAGAATCAAAAAGTCAAAGTTTGACTTTCATACTTAGAAAATTTTTCTAAGTGTTTTTCATGGTTTTTTCCAAACTTTGAAAGGGAATTTCTCAAAATTTCACCTACAAACTGAAAAAAACTTCCAACATGAAAGTTGTAGATTTTGATCCAATAAACAACTTTGACACATATAAATTTTTTCCATAAGATCAACCATTTAAGAGATATGGTGCTTCAAAGTTGGTACTTTTTGAAAGTTTCACTTAAAACTTCATTTTTCTCAAAGTTCATGGATCTTTTTCACCCACTTCCTTAAGGATCTTGAAGAAACTTCCAACTAGGGTTTTGAAGTATGTAATATGAGCTTTCCAAAATGTCCAAGAGCATGAAAAAATATGGAGTGTAGCTATGGTTTTGAATTTTGCCATTAGTGAACTTTTCACTTGAAATTTCAAGTCATTTTGCCAAAGTTTTGAACCAAATTGTCAAATGATCCAAATAATGATGCATAGATGCAATGATTGAAGATATTTTCTGATTTAAAGATCAGAATGGAAGAGGATAGGAAGCTTGGAATTTAACCATGGTTTAGTCACTTTTAACCATTTGCATTTAATGTAAAAGATTCCATTTTATCTCTTAAGCCAAATCATCATTCTTGATCAACTTGCAAAAGCTTGGAGTTCAGAATCCTTGGCCTATAAATAGAGGTCCAAACTCCATTCAAAAACACACCAAAACCTCACAATTATAGGTTTTCTCTCTTCTTTCTTGAATTGCAAGTTTCATAGTTTTCAAAGAGGTAGAAAACTCAACCTCCAAACCCTTTGAGTTATGGCCAAAGTGATGGTTCTAACATCTCATAAACATCAAATATGATGTGTTTGATCCACTCACACACCCCAAATCACCCTAAATCTCAGAATCACTCTTCAACCACCATATTTGCATAAAATGAGCCTTAACATATCAATTCTCATACCAGGCCATATCTGTCCAATCTAACCATCCAAACACACTCCATATACTTCATATGAACTGTTCCAACCATTATCCATGATCTGAAACACCTCCATCATCAGATTCGATTCTCACTCCAAGCAACTGCAGTTCAGGTTCCATGGCCTTGCTCAAGTGAATTCAAACTGTTCCAAGCATTCAAACATGTTCCATAGGGTCCATTGATGCTGTCCAGATCAAGAAACAACATCTGTAACACCTCCAGGCACGATTTCAATTTCCAGTTTGGCCGTTTTTGAGGTAAGTGCTCATGAACTTCAAACTCTATCATACATGCATCATAAATGAAATATGAGCATACCATCTTGTTTCTGCACCTATGAGGATCATTAACCCTCAATCAATTGCATCATATCATGATCATACACGATTTCACATTGAATTTCAGTTTTAGGGTTCTTCGTGTTCATCACAAAATTGACCCCTTTAGAGTAAAAATAAATGAATTATAAGACCACCATCATGTTCCTCGTGAAAAACCGAGTGAGATGGACCCTTTGATTGATCAAAACAACACAGTTTTGAAGAATTTTGAAAATCAGTTAGGGTTGTGTTCTTGGCGCGTTTTTTTGGTTCAGAAAATTCAAATTGTTGTTTTAAAATATATTGAACTGGAAGCGTATGTTTAACAAGCCACAAGCGTGGCTCAGTTGGTCCAGGTTTTGGCATGTGAGAGAGAGGGCGTGGGTTCAAGCCCTATTGGAGACAAAACCATTTTTTTTGCAACCTATTTTCTTTCATTTTTTAACAAACTTTAACCACTCATTTAACCAATCAAAATTCATTATTTTCACTTCATTTTTTTTTACACTCTTTATTTAATATACATATTTTGACAATGTTAAAAAAAATCATCAAAAAATATTTATTTGATACATTTTTAATTGGTTTTAAAATGACTTGTTTTTAAGTAATTTTAATACTTTTAAATATTGTTTTTTCATTTGATTTTCAAATTTAATCACTTGTAAATATTTTTTGAAGCAAACCCTAATCATCTAAGTGTTAATTGAAGACAATCTTCTTGTTTATCTTGATTAAATTGATTTCTTCCAAAATTCAAATTGTTTAAAAACGCGCGATCACGATTCTTTTCAAAAACGGTAAACCATTTCTTTTTGATTTTCAAAGGAAACTATTGATTAAATCTTTTTAATTGATCAATTGATTTTCAAAACGATGTGAGGCCTCTCGAATATTAGAGAGTATAAGTCCCTTTCGTCTTTCTTTGTACAGTTTTTGTTTTAACAGAAAACTTTTTCCAAATAAACTTCCAAACAGTTTTTTTACAAACAAATCTCTCAACTCTTTTTTTTAAACCATCCACCATGTTTTATGAAAATAAAACATGGGCCTCTCGAATATTAGAGAGTATAAGTCCCTTTCCTTTTCTTTATACAGTTTTTCTTTGTACAGAAAACTCTTTCAAAACAAATCTTCAAACCGTTTTTTTTAAAACAACGTGTCTGTAAATAAACAGTCAACCATGTTTTGTAAATAAAACACGGGCCTCCACGTAGGTATAAGTCCCAAGCCCCTTTTGTACATACCCATTCCAGTACATGAAATTAGGTATTTCATTGTACGCCTTTTGTACATATCTCGATCAGTTTGATTTTTAACTTTAATAACAAACCAAAAACGAAGGTTTCTTTAAATCTTCCCAAAAATATACCATGGGCCTCCATGTAGGTATAAGTCCCGAGCCCCTTTGTGAATACCTGTTTACATAGCTTTGAATAAACTCAAATGGACCTCTCCCCGAGTGTGAGTCCCGAGCCCTGTGTATACAAATGGATCATGCCTACAGGTATATTTCCTTCATAAACTCCATTATATACACGCACTTTGGTAATTGTTCATGTTTGTTCATATTTGTTCATACTTGTTCATGTTTGTTCATATGTGTGATATGTGTGCTTGTTCAACTTAGTACAACACTAGGTTCCCCATAGCCTCCTATTGGGCTTCGTGCAAAGAATCTCCACTAGTTTAGGTTAGGACATAGAGTATGGTTTCCCGGTGAAATCGCTCTAAGAGCTCAAACCAACTATACCACGCCTCCCCTTGGGCTTTGTACAAACGAGTGTCCCTCCCATAGCCTCCTCTTGGGCTTACAATGCAAGGACCCTGGATTGTCCCTCCCATAGCCTCCTCTTGGGCTTACAATGCAAGGACCCTCGGATAGCCTCCTCTTGGGCTTCGTACAAGGACCCACGGGCTTCTTATAAGCATCCCCAATATCCAAAACAAATACCCTAGGAGATTAGACATTTTTCATCTCTATGCTAGGAGTATCTCTTATATATCATCACAAACAATCAATCAATCAATCAATCAAACTTCTTTGCCACAAGGCTGGCTAATCAATCAAACTGTTTTACCACCGTACTGGATGATTAATCAAAGTTTTTGTCACAAGGCTGACTTCATTGAAACTTTTGCCACAAGGCTGGCTGATTAATCAAAGTTTTTGTCACAAGGCTGACTTCATTGAAACTTTTGCCACAAGGCTGGTTAAACAAACAAAAACATCTTTATCATTCTAAGCACCCTAAGTGGCATGGCCCCGGGCTTATAATGAAAAGATTTTTAAACAAAAACAAACAGATGTATGTGATGATATAGATTAGATACATCTAGCATTTAGACGACATTTGTCTATTTTCCTTTGCTTCCACTAGCATAAGTGGGAACTACGATTGCTCTGACTTTCTCAACATCCCTTTGAGAATACGTAGGCACAAGGTCGATCCTTGGCGAGCAAAACAAAACAAAAAAACCATTCAAACCTTAGCACCCGTAGACCCCGAGCTACAGATGCTCTGATTCCCTCTAGGGGATATGTATGCAGAGGATCGCGATGATCTTTGCGAGCATAATCAAACAAACACCTTAGGTCCCACCTCTTTTTCACAAGAACCTCCACCACAACAAGAATGGAATAAACATAACAAAGAAACCTATAGAGTACTATAGATACGTTGGGTGCTAATACCTTCCCTTCGTATAACCAACCCTCTTACCCAAAGATCTCTCCCCCCACTTTTAGGTTATTGCAGCTTTTTTCCTTTTCCTCTTTTGGAAACAATAAAAAGTTTGGTCGGTACAAAAGAAAAATCATTTTTTTGAGCACTCGAGCCCAAAGAAGGCATCAGGTGTCTCATCCACAAAAAAGAGGAACACAAAAACGATTTTTCGCCCGCGACAGAAAAATGGCGACTTCACTGGGGACCATCTTTTTATTGTTTCCAAAGAAAGGGTTATTTCTATTTGTTATGTTTTTCTTACATGTGTGGTTCCTTGGTTCCGTTACTGGTATGATTCTGTTACAAGTGATACATTATGGACAAATCCTAACCCGGATTAAGTACACATAAGAATTAGGTGGAGGGTATAGTCATGTATGGCATACAAGGAGTTCAGTCCTTAAAAAGTCAGCATGAGAATCCTTCCGCTCAGTGGAGGTTCCTTGTTTGTAGTATATGTTTAGCAAGTTCAGTTGCGAAGACATTATTGCTTTCATTGAACTGTAGAAGCTGAGTTGGCTGTAGAACCCCAACCCATCCTGGCCTTATTAGGACGTGGTGCAGAAACGATCCAGGTGAAGACTTGGATAGTTGTCATGCGGAGAACCACACTCAGACGAGTTTTTCTTGAGAATATTTCTAGCTCACAAGTTCAGTTGTGCAAGCCGGTAATATCCGAAAGAAGAATGTAGACTCTGACGTATCAGTAGAACATGTTTTGCAGGTGATAAACCCTAGTACTATCCCATGTTTGGTTCTCTGACCTCATGCTCGTGACGCTGGACCTTTGAACCTATGTGTACTATGTTTGAATTACCATGTTTGTAGTACCATGTTTGCGTTACCATGTTTGAACTACCATGTTTGCTTTACCATGTTTGAATATGTGGCATCCACGCATCCATGCATTCATACATTCATTAAAAAACCCATCTTTTTCCATAAAAAACATGATTTTTCCAAAAATTTAGAGAGTTTTCTTTGCAAACATTATAGGATTAAGTTATGGAGTGGGTAAAAAGGCATACCAAAAAGTATGATTTCAAAATGCCTAATGTGGAAAGGCTGAAAGAGTTAGCATCTTCTGTACAAAATCCTTCTGATTTTAGGAAAAGCCATGGAAAGCTTTTGCCTATCTTGAACACTCACGTTGATGAAGGACTTCTCAAAACTCTGGTTCAGTTTTATGATCCCGTCTACCGGTGTTTTACCTTTCCAGACTATCAGTTGGTACCAACCTTGGAAGAATACGCCGATCTTTTGGGTATTCCTGTGTCTGACAAAATACCTTTCAATGGTTTGGAAGCCATTCCTAAATCACCAGTCATTGCAGCAAGTATCCACTTGAAGAAATCTGAAATAGAAAGTAATTGGACTACCAAAGGAAATTTTCCGGGTTTGACTTCGCAGTTTCTAATAAAGAAAGCCTTTGATTTCATTGACACTGGTAGCATGATAGCTTTTGAAGCTGTATTAGCCTTGCTCATTTATGGGTTGGTTCTGTTTCCCAACGTCAACGACTTTGTTGATATCAACGCCATAAAGATCTTTCTGATTGGAAATCCTGTTCCGACTTTGCTTGGTGACACGTATTTCTCTATCCATCATAGGAATCGCCAAGGTGGTGGAATCATTGTATGTTGTGCACCTCTTTTGTACAAATGGATTGTTTCACACTTACCTAAGTCCCCTATTTTCACGGAAAACCGAGAAGGCTTACGTTGGCCTCGAAGACTTATGTCTCTTACTAATAATGATATTCATTGGTATACCTTGGCTCGCTGTGGTACAGAAACCTTTGATAGTTGTGGGGAGTTCGCCAACGTACCTCTCATTGGCACACAAGGAGGAATTAACTACAATCCGGTCCTAGCCCGACGACAACTCGGGTATGCAAATTCAGTTAAACCAATTGGTCTCGCAGTGGAATGCTACTTTTACCGAGAAGGGGAGGATCCTCAAAGGTTGAAGACAAGAATGGTGAGAGCTTGGTACGACGTCCGAAGAAAAGAAAAAGGTGGGGAAAGAAATTGCATTGCTACAAACGCCTATACCTGCTGGGTAAAGAAAAGAGCAAAGGAGTTTCAAATGCCTTATGATTATGAAAAACCCATGTTCCCTGTGGTGTCTCAACTACCCAACATTCCCATTGACACTACGGAAGAATACCAAGAGATTTTAGCCAAGATGAGGTTAGAAAAAGATGCTTGGGAAGAAAAGTTTCGTAAAACTGATGAGGAAAATAGAAAGTTGAAGAAAAGAGTGAAAGATCACGAAGAAACTCTCTATTATCAAGATGGATGGCTCATGAGCAAAGATGAGAAGATTCGTCGGAAAGATGCCGCAATCAGAAGATACATCAAAGAAAGCAAGAAGAATCTTGAAGCCTCGACAAGCAACGCTCCGACTCCTGATGATTGGAAGAATGTTGTCGACAAACTGAGAGCTGAAAAGGCCGAGTTGAAAGCTTACTATGGGAAAGAAATCATGAAGCTCAAGCTGCACAATGCATTTGGTTCTTCATCTGATGAAGATGTTTAGGATTTGTTTAGCTTTTTTATTTATCATTTGCTTTTGTAAGGAGCTACGCTCCAATGTTGTAACATTTCCCATTATTGCAAAAAAAAAATAATATAATGAATGAATAAAAGATTTGTTTATGTTCCAATGTTTGCAAGGAAATAATCTTAAAAAATGTTTGGAAAAATCATAAATTTCTTTTTGCATACATCATTCTGCATATCGAGTCTGTTGTATAGAGTCTCATCTTTTGGATCTTTCTCCATTAGATCGTCAAGCTGTCGCGTCTCAAAGTTTCTCGACCGCGCTCGCAATCAGATCACAGATACAATACTCGTTCGAACAGAAGAAGAGTAATGGAACACTCTGAACAAGAGAATATTGAGCTCCGTGGTACAGTGACCACCCTTCAGGAAAAGTTGGAAAGTCTCACTACTCTGGTTGACTCTTTAATGGCCGCACAGAATCAGCCGCCACCACCCAACAGTCAAGCAGCGGTAACATCTGAAGTCACTACTCCAGTTTCTACAGTTGCGTTCGGCATTCCCTCTTTCTCCATGCCAGAAGGTTGGGGCACGCCTTTCAGCTTTGGTACAGGTTTCCGCCATAATTTCTCTGGGGTTCAAACAGCTACAACTGAAGCGCCTGCTGCACAAGGTTCACAGTTCACTCCAAATCAGGGGGTAACTTTTTCTCAAGTCACTATGGCACTTTCTCAACCCACTATGACAGTTCCGACTCCTACGGTTCATACTGTTCCTTATGATGGCAATGAGATTTATCATGATCAAGGTGATAGCACAAATCAGCGTAATCTTGTAGGAGATCTTCAAGAGCAGTTTAACAAGATTCAACTGGAAGTTAAAGCTATCCGTGGCAAAGATTTGTTTGGAAAGAATGCCCAGGAGCTATGTTTGGTTCCCAGTGTACAAATACCAGCCAAGTTCAAGGTCCCAGACTTTGAGAAATACAAAGGTAGTTCTTGTCCACAAAGTCATCTTGTGATGTATGCCAGGAAGATGTCTACTTATGCAGATAATCATCAGTTGCTTATCCATTACTTTCAAGACAGTTTGACTGGTGCCGCACTGAAGTGGTACACAGGCTTGGATAGCACTAATATTCGGACTTTCAATGACCTAGGTGAGGCCTTTGTCCGACAATACAAGTATAACTCGGATATGGCTCCAGACAGAGATCAGCTCCGGTCCATGGCTCAGAAAGATCATGAAGCTTTCAAAGAGTATGCCCAACGATGGAGAGAAACTGCTGCTCAGATTAATCCACCGTTAAAAGAAAAAGAAATGACAAAGATCTTTTTAAATACTCTCAGTCCGTTTTATTATGAACGCATGATCGCTAGTGCTCCAAGTGATTTCACCGAAATGGTAAACATGGGGATGCGTCTAGAAGAAGGAGTCCGAACCGGACGTCTGACTAAAGAAAGTGGATCTCCGAGTGGAACCAAAAAGTTCGGAAGTGGTTTCCCAAAGAAGAAAGAACAAAGTGTTGACATGGTATCCCAAGGGAAGCCAAGAGGAAATATCAATCGTCGACAACAGATTGCTGCTATTGCGCCAGTCGTTAATTCAGCACCGAATCCGGGATTTACCCCACAGTTTCAGCAACAACAGCCTCGACAACAGGCTCAACAACTTAACAACAATCAGAATCGTGTGCAAAGAGCTCCACAGTTTGATCCGATTCCAATGACCTATACAGAATTGTACCCTGCTTTGATTGAAAAAGGTCTCGTTCAAACTAGAGCACCACCACCAGTACCTGAGAGACTCCCATGGTGGTACAAAGCTGAGGTCTCATGCCCTTATCATCAAGGAGCACCTGGCCATGATCTTGAGCATTGCATAGCTTTGAAATATGAAGTTCAGAGGTTGGTTAGATCTAATCTTCTCTCTTTCAGAAATTTGAATCCAAATGTGCAAGCAAATCCGCTGCCCAATCATGGAGGGCACGTTGTAAACATGGTGTATGGATGTCCTGGTCCATACCGGGTCTATAATATCAATTACTCAAGAGCCAATTTGGTACAAATGCACGCCACTCTTTGTCGGGGGCAGAATTTTCGCCAGCATCAATACGGTTCCTGTAGAATATGTTGTGTAGATCCTCACGGATGTTCAATTGTGAGAAGAGATCTCCAAGTTCTGTTGGATAATGGTACTCTTCAGATCTACCGAAATAGGGATGAAAATGAAGTTAACATGATAGTGTAGCGCTAAAAATTACTCGAGGTGTCTACACACTCTAAAAAGAACAGAGTCGCCACCGATCTTTATTTAATCCAATAGGAAAGGGAAAATGTCGAATAAAACCCATGAATAAAAACAAATGAATAAGACGGTCATCGCAACCAAATTAGGGTTCGGGAGTCGGTTAAGCAAGGGGAAGGTATTAGCACCCCTCACCTCCATCGTACTCGATGGGACCCATTTAGTTAGTTTTATGAATGAGTGTTTGCGTGATGTTTGTGTTCTTTAATTTATTAATCAAGAAAAGAAAAGGGGTTTTTATTTTTTATTATTGTGAAGAAAAAGAAATGATTTTTTATTATTATGAAGAAAAAGAAAAGATTTTTTTATTATTATGCTCGCCAAGACGTTTGTATCTTGTGCCTACGTATTCCCTAGTGCAATGGGAAAGTCAGAGCAATCGTAGTTCGGATAAAAAACTACGAGTTTGTTGGTTAATTTTATGAAGGATGTTTAGTGTTTGGTTCAAAGGATCAAAGGTATTCAAGAGGTGTGCACCCCTTGTCACTTAATCCCTTTGATTTAATTAAGAAAGATTTTTATTTAAAGGATCAAAGGTATTCAAGAGGTGTGCACCCCTTGTCACTTAATCACTTTGATTTAATTAAGAAAGATTTTTTTGATCGTTTGATTTCAAAGGATCAAAGGTATTCAAGAGGTGTGCACCCCTTGTCACTTAATCACTTTGATTTAATTAAGAAACTTTTAATATTTGATTCAAAGGATCAAAGGTATTCAAGAGGTGTGCACCCCTTGTCACTTAATCACTTTGATTTAATTAAGAAAGATTTTATTAATATTTTATTCAAAGGATAAAAGGCATTCAAGAGGTGTGCACCCCTTGTCACTTAATCACTTTGATTTGATTAAGAGAGATTTTTAATATTGATTCAAAGGATCAAAGGTATTCAAGAGGTGTGCACCCCTTGTCACTTAATCACTTTGATTTAATTAAGAAAGATTTGTTAATCGTTTGATTCAAAGGATCAAAGGTATTCAAGAGGTGTGCACCCCTTGTCACTTAATCACTTTGATTTAATTAAGAAAGATATTTTTAAGTTTGATTCAAAGGATCAAAGGTATTCAAGAGGTGTGCACTTCTTGTCACTCGATCACTTCGATTTGATTAAGGAAAAAACTTCTTATTTTATGCTTTAATCCAAAAGAATCGAGGTATTCAAGAGGTGTACACTTCTTGTCACTCGATCTTTCGGTATGGTTTACAGAATTTTTGTAAAAAAGAAACTCGACGTTGGATCGAGAAATTATTTGTAACGACTTGGCGTTGGACCAAGGTTTATTGACTTTGAATTGAATGAATATAGAATTTTTGGTATTTTTAATAAGATAAGAAATAAAATTGAATCTAAAAAAACGTGTTTTTGGTAATTTTATATCAACTATCAATTAGAAATTAAAAGCAAACATTAATAAGAAAATAAAAACAATTAAGAGAAACTAATAATAAAAAGGGAGGAACAAAATGGGCTTAAACAAGTCAAAATGGAGGTGTAAACAAATATTGGGCGCTGGCCCATGATGTAGACCCGAGAAATTGGTTCAAGAAAATCCAAGACAAGGGGGGTGTGTTATTGTAACAGGGGTGTAGCAAAAGTAAATCGGATTGGGCTATGTAAGACCCGACCCATGTTAACAAAACTAAACTAGTAACCCTAAACAAATGAAAAAAGGTGCGGCCTACCTCTCCGTTAATCTCTCTGCTATTACACTGAACATCTCTTTCTCTCAGTGTAAATGACAACAACAGAGATCTTCTCCATCTTGCATCTCTCGCTCTCGCACAAACAACAAAGACATCTCTTCACCTCTCTCGCGATTCTCGGTTTCACACTCAAGAGTAACACTTACGCAGAGAACAAAAGCATATTATTAAGAACAAGCACACATCAAACATTCAAAATGTAAACAGAGATTCAAATCATTTTGCAACTACATCTAGATACACAGTTCACAAAGTTAAAAAAAAGTACCAACTCTGATTGTTCTCAGAGGTGAAGATCCACGGTGAGCTCGATTCCTCTCTTGAGCTTCTGTGTGTTTAATTGTTGCTGTTGTTCGATGATGAATGATATGAAGATGATGAAGGTTCGATGATGGACTTGATGACGAACGTGAACGGAGTTTGTTGTTTGATGCTGAGTTCGTGATGTTGAATCGAAAACGAAATGGGTGAGACCTTTCTGAGTTTTGTTTATCGTTCTTTAATCTCTCTTCTTCTTCTACATTCTGAAGGGTTATGAGTTTAGGAAAATGATGATGATTTTGTTTTGGGTTTCAATGAATTCATGTCTGGCTGTGTTTGACAAATGATTTTGGTGATTGATGAACTATGGTTTTCAGTTTTGTTCTTGCGGCTGTGTATTATGATTGAGAAATGATGAACAAAATCTTTTGGTTAGCTTTTGCGGCTAGGGTTTTTTATGTGGCTCTGCCGTCGGGTTTCTTGCAGCCTCCTCTTCTTTTATTCTCTCTGCTCTGTTATATAGTGCATAGGTTTGGAGCAATTCTAGGGTTGGATAGAATTCAAATTTGGTCTGGAATTATATGTGGGAAGTTTGCAGTGAACTTTTATGTAACAGTTTTGGTTTTTTCCAATTCCTTGCAAGCTTTCACTTTTCTGTTATTTGTCATCTTTTGAAGTTCATGCTCTTGCCCTTGTGTGAAAAATGCTGATTTACTGCAGTAACTTCTGTTTTGTCTTCTACTGTGAACCGAAATTTTTGTGATTTGTAGTAGAAAATGAACTTTGGCCTATGATTGATCTTTGAATGATGTATGAGGCTTTGTTATTGCTTATGAGCATGATTGAAAAGCAAATCTCCTTTGAAACGATTCTGATTCCTTACACAACCCTAATGATGAACTTGTAAACTCTTCTTGAAAATGTCTTATATGTTCACATACTTTGAATCACGCATTCTAAACATCTCTTTCTCTTGTTTCATGTGCAGCGGCATTGGGCATTGATGGTAGAGCAAGAAGAAATTTGAATGAAGTTTGAGCGAAGTTTGAAGATTGGAGACATTTAAAAGAAGAGGATTGAAGACAAAAAGAGAATTTAACTTTGTGTAACTTTTTATGTAAAGAACTTTGTAAACTTTGAAACTTGTAATGAATTTTTGCAAATGAATCTCTATCTTGAATATTGCACACAAATAAAACTTGAATTGTGATGTACAAATTTTAATTGAATGTAATACAAATATGGCCTTGAAATAAGATTTGAATGAAATCTTGTGTAAGAACAAAGATTAATCACCGAGAAGTATAACCTGTAAATAATAATGACAATCTTGCCTTCTCAAAGAAGTCTAAATTTTCAATTCAATTTCTTTTTAAACCAAACTTGCATAGTGAGCAAATAATTAATAACAATGCCTTGATCATAATACACACCCCCAAACATTATCTTTGTACCATGACCCAAACTTGTAACTCAATTAATCAAAATACATCATGATTAAGAATTCCAAATTCTTGCATATGACGCTCAATGAAGAAGAAATGAACCGAGAAACTAAGAGGCACAGTAAAACCCATCAATGATTCTTTAAACCAAAGACTTCTTCTATGGACAGTTCTCATCATATAAATCACCGTCTTTGAAAGAACGACTATGGCATGAATTGAAATTAGAATTTAAGAACAATTTAAGTCAAGAGACCTGACCTATAATAATTCAATAACTTCTATTAACTTTTAAGCATAATTAGCTTTTGATCCTTGAAGATAACTTGTAGACAAACATCATTTATGATAGTGTGCAAAAAGAAACGTCACAAAGTGTTCAACGTTGAAGGAGATCTTTGAAATCTGACTCGAGAATCGGTGAAACGTTCAAAACAAAAGGTGAACCCTTGCTATGCAAATGATGCGGATGGAACGCGAGATTTTAGGTCAAAAATTGGGGTGCGACAGATGCCCCTATTTAAGTTTCCTCTGTCGAAGACATGAAGAGACTTAAATACAAAGTACACAATTTTTGTCCTAAGATCGCCGCAACGATGCTTATGACATGAATGCAATGGAAACCTTTTTTAATGCAACATGACGCGAAAGGGACTTTGAACACCACAGGAGACATAGTGTCTCAAGAGACAAACTAATGTTGGAGAAACAAAGGAATCACCGACTTTTACTGAAGGTGAACTACCAACTTTTACTGAAGGTAGAGAAACAAAAGAATCACCGACGTTTACTGAAGGTGAACTACCAACTTTTACTGAAGGTAGAGAAACAAAGGATACACCGACGTTTACTGAAGGTGAACTACCGACTTTTACTGAAGGTAGGGAAACAAAAGAATCACCGACATTTACTGAAGGTGAACTACCGACTTTTACTGAAGGTAGAGAAATGAAAGAATCACCGACGTTTACTGAAGGTGAACTACCGACTTTTACTGAAGGTAGAGAAATGAAAGAATCACCGACGTTTACTGAAGGTGAACTACCGACTTTTACTGAAGGTAGAGAAATGAAAGAATCACCGACGTTTACTGAAGGTGAACTACCGACTTTTACTGAAGGTAGGGAAACAAAAGAATCACCGACGTTTACTGAAGGTGAACTACCGACTTTTACTGAAGGTAGGGAAACAAAAGAATCACCGACGTTTACTGAAGGTACATGAATCTTCATCTGGACATCAACTTTTTACTTGAAGATGCAGGAATCTGGTCATCTGGATACCAACTTTTACTGAAGGTATAGGAATCTTCATCTGGACATCGACCTTTTACTTGAAGATGCAGGAATCTTGTCATCTGGATACCAACTTTTACTGAAGGTACAAGAATCTTCATCTGGACATCAACTTTTTACTTGAAGATGCAGGAATCTTGTCATCTGGATACCAACTTTTACTGAAGGTACAGGAATCTTCATCTGGACATCGACTTTTTACTTGAAGATGCAGGAATCTTGTCATATGGATACCAACTTTTACTGAAGGTACAGGAATCTTCATCTGGACATCGACTTTTTACTTGAAGATGCAGGGATCTTGTCATCTGGATACCAACTTTCACTGAAGGTACAGGAATCTTCATCTGGACATCGACTTTTTACTTGAAGATGCAGGAATCTGGTCATCTGGATACCAACTTTTACTGAAGGTATAGGAATCTTCATCTGGACATCGACCTTTTACTTGAAGATGCAGGAATCTTGTCATCTGGATACCAACTTTTACTGAAGGTACAAGAATCTTCATCTGGACATCAACTTTTTACTTGAAGATGCAGGAATCTTGTCATCTGGATACCAACTTTTACTGAAGGTACAGGAATCTTCATCTGGACATCGACTTTTTACTTGAAGATGCAGGAATCTTGTCATATGGATACCAACTTTTACTGAAGGTACAGGAATCTTCATCTGGACATCGACTTTTTACTTGAAGATGCAGGGATCTTGTCATCTGGATACCAACTTTCACTGAAGGTACAGGAATCTTCATCTGGACATCGACTTTTTACTTGAAGATGCAGGAATCTTGTCATCTGAATACCAACTTTCACTGAAGGTACAGGAATCTTCATCTGGACATCGACTTTTTACTTGAAGATGCAGGAATCTTGTCATCTGAATACCAACTTTCACAGAAGGTACAGGAATCTTCATCTGGACATCGACTTTTTACTTGAAGATGCAGGAATCTTGTCATCTGGATACCAACTTTCACAGAAGGTACAGGAATCTTCATCTGGACATCGACTTTTTACTTGAAGATGCAGGAATCTGGTCATCTGGATACCAACTTTTACTGAAGGTACAGGAATCTTCATCTGGACATCGACTTTTTACTTGAAGATGCAGGAATCTTGTCATCTGAATACCAACTTTCACAGAAGGTACAGGAATCTTCATCTGGACATCGACTTTTTACTTGAAGATGCAGGAATCTTGTCATCTGGATACCAACTT
Organism: Vicia villosa; assembly: GCF_029867415.1. Classification (NCBI taxonomy): domain Eukaryota; kingdom Viridiplantae; phylum Streptophyta; class Magnoliopsida; order Fabales; family Fabaceae; genus Vicia; species Vicia villosa. The sequence continues at coordinate 98,407,975 of NC_081183.1, read as the reverse complement.
TCACAGAAGGTACAGGAATCTTCATCTGGACATCGACTTTTTACTTGAAGATGCAGGAATCTGGTCATCTGGATACCAACTTTTACTGAAGGTACAGGAATCTTCATCTGGACATCGACTTTTTACTTGAAGATGCAGGAATCTTGTCATATGGATACCAACTTTTACTGAAGGTACAGGAATCTTCATCTGGACATCGACTTTTTACTTGAAGATGCAGGGATCTTGTCATCTGGATACCAACTTTCACTGAAGGTACAGGAATCTTCATCTGGACATCGACTTTTTACTTGAAGATGCAGGGATCTCTTCATCAAAGGTGTAAAATAAATACACTCTTGATCCAAATTTCATGAGAGGTCTAAATGATCAGAGACAAAAATCAATCCAAGAATGAGTTGGAGAGAAACGGTCAACAAGGACTCTTCCTCACGAGGAATAAGATCATGTAAGGATTTATCCTATCCGAAATGGAAAGGAAAGCTAAAGCAAACACTCCCACGAGGGATAAACTCAGTGGGGAATTCAGAAAGGATACACACTTTTCTGCTTAGGGCTGACACTCTATTGGAGAGAGAGAATACACTACTTGGTGATAAACACAACCAAAATAGATTTAGGATTATTAGGAGATGCAAATGTGCATGAATGATATAAGTATGAATGTATGAATGCCATGCATATGCTGACAAAACAGATAAACTGGGGATCTTCAACGCATCATAGTGTAACGGGATACTCGACTAATCTCGAATAGATGGAGACTTCTACTGGAGATGAAATAAACTTATGCTGGAGATGAGAGAAATCCGATGGGAATTACATCCATTGGGGAAATAAACCTTAGAGGGATACCACACTTGTCGGAGAAACTTGCTAGCAGCAGAACCACGCCTACTGGGGTAACCCAAAGCGAAATCTATTGGGAAAATCAATGATCAACTGGAAAAAACCCCAAAACTCTCAAGGTTTCAAACACTCTCAATATTGCAACAAATAAACCGGCCGGAGGAGAATCACCATCAATCAAACAAATCATGATTTACAAATCATTGAAGAATCTTATGCACTGTTGTAAATGAGGATATGAGATTTTATGCCCCTATGCCTGGCACTCGGAAGGAGATTGCCCCTAAATGATGAACCCTTTAAGTAACTGGCTACACTATTTCAGTAATGTAACATGCCCCAGTGTGAGCCTTTGAGAGACCTTGTCTCGAGGTAACTGCCCCAGATCAACTGGATCTTGAAATAAATTGCCCCAAGATGACCATGCTTGGTAAGAATGTGCCCATGGTTGAATCACTTGCCGATAATTAATTTCACACAAATTCAACTCCTTTAGTGCTAAGTGTTGACTTGCAAATAAAACAGTTAATTCAAAAATGGTAATTTTAATGCAACGCATATGGAAATTTTGAAAACAAATCATTTATTGGATGATAAAAGTATAACAAAAGGTGAATCCTTATGAGGAAAATTTTTTTGAAATTCAATTTGTGAAAGATAATGTGACAACATGATGTCAACACAAATGATTAGCAAATAAATTAGGAGTCAAGTTAACGCAACCTTGCAATAGTATGCTTTCAAAAGAAATCTTGCTTCAATTAGGTCTTTTTAGGGTTGTAACGTGGCCAGGTTCACGGTTTAAGAAATAAAGGATATAGGCTCAAAATTTGATTTAAACCCACCCATTCTTCGTGATGTACTTCAGTCCTAAGTTCAGTTAACTGACACATGTATTCAACTTCCAAGAGGAGTTACGAATGATGCTTGAGAACCAATAGATTCTAAGATAGGAGTCACCTATTCTTCTTTGGAAGTCACACAAGCTTATTCTTGCTTTTCTTTTGACAATGATCTTTTATGACATTTCAATCCAGCGGGACGCCCTAATTTTTGCCTAAGTCTCCTTTTTAGGTTTTGACTTAGCGGGCCTTTCTATTCTTTTAATTCTCTTTTTTTGGAACAACTTGTGTGACGTATGTCCATTTGAGTTGAGAATTTACAGATGGTGACTGCCATGTTGATGGTTCAAGAGAGTACAACCATTGTAAGCTTTGGATTTTCGCTATTCTTCGACATTGTGTACGAAGAAGAGGACACAATTAAACCTCTTTTGGGATGGTTACTTCAAAAATGCATGATTCTCTTGGAAATGAATTAGTCATTGTAACTGAATAACTACCCTGCCCCAGGTTCAACATTAAGGTTTTTAATTTCTTGTAGAAATAAACTCCAACTCCTAGGCTCAAAGGGGTTAACGAGGGATTATCTTCCTTATAACTCCAGTGTTTGGGGATTTGAAACAATGCCTGTACATCGTCAGCAAAGTTTTATTTAAAAGCATACTATTTCAATTCGGGTATTTTGTTTTCATCATTCTCCCTCCAATACTTGCCTAACAAAAACATTTTTTGTTGTTTTTTTTTTTTGTAAAGAAGAAAGAAAAAATATAGAGTGAAACGAATGGATTAATTCAAAACTTGCATTCATTTCATTAATATTACCATTAAGTTTAACAACATTTTTATAAGCAAATAAACACTTAACAAGAGAAAAAACTCAAATGCAAATGATAAAAAATGGCTCAATGATCTGCTTTGATCCACTGGCTTTGGGGATGTTATTGGTGTCTCAGCACTGATTATGGCATAGGACCAATATCCTTGAAAGAGAGTATCTTGTTGTCAACCAGATCTTGAACTATTTCCTTCAGGACATTGCAATCTTCAATGGAGTGACCTGATATCCCACTATGAAAATCACACTTGATATTTGGATCGTATTCCTTGGGAAATGGAAACTTTGCAGGCTGGGTTGGTCTGGGAGCTACCAATGAGTTCTGAATCAACACAAGATACAACTCGGTATAAGACATAGGAATGGTATCAAAGCGACGAGGCATCTTTTGTTGTTTCCTCGATGTCTTATTCAGCTTCTCGCCTTGCCACTGATATCCTTGGCTTTGTCGAGGGATAGACAAAGATTGTTGATCAGGAATTTTCGAGAAGGAGGGTTGAGAAGGATCTATAGGAGACAGGCCATGGGTTTCCACTTGAGCAACCACTGGATAATACTGCCTTTGGGCTATAGGAGCTTGCACTTCTGATGCAATGATCGGTGGAGAGATTTTTCCCCCTTTCAGTAAGACTTCCAGAATTCCCATGATATGATTCATCTGCTCCCTCAACTGGCCAACTTCCGCTCTCAACAACTTTTGGTCTTGTTGAAGTTCTTCCATAGTCTTGAGGAATCAGCTTCTAGTCAATGTTTCGAGGAATCAACTTGACGATTGAGGGTGACTGAATGAAAGAGACAGTTGGAATGAGGTATAAGGACAACATGGATGTATGCATGATGCAAATGATATGCAATGGCATGCAATATTGGATGTAAAGCGTGATAACAAAACAACCTATAGGAAGGCTCCTTGAGTTAGGATAGTTCTAAGTTCTTTACCCAAAAAAATCCCCTCACAAGGTTAGCTCTAAAGTTTTTGGATATAACGGTTCCTAGAGGCACCCAAGCATGATCAGAATTTCATCATGCGACAGGTGAACCGTCTTATAATGAACTTCATGAATATGCAACCTCTAGGCGAGGTTATTGTATCAATCAGACAAGGAGTGCACCTTGGGGATCGATACATAACTTCTTTAGATGGAACAGGTTCTAAAAGGTCCTTGGAGTTAACGACGAAATCAGATTTCGGCCATGCGATGGGCGAACCATCTTATGACAAATCTCATGACTAAGTCTCCTCCAAGTGGGGTTTTCGTATTAGCCATTCAAGGTGTTCACCTTGGGGACTAGCACTACACAACCACCTCCTAACTTATGTTTTTCTCTTGTTTTTCAAAAGCTCGGGTTAAGAGCTTCACTCAAGCATCGTTCCCATTCCCACAGATGAATATATATAGCAACATAAATACAAACAATAAAGCAAGAGTAAAGAAACATAATATAAGAGTAAACATAAATAACACAAGAGCAAAAGTATAAGCATAAAGAACATAGGAACAAACAAACAAAGGCAAACACTTAAACATAAAACAAACTAAACTAGGGTTGACTCTCTTAAGATTTCTAACGTCCCCAGCAGAGTCGCCATTGCTGTAGCGCTAAAAATTACTCGAGGTGTCTACACACTCTAAAAAGAACAGAGTCGCCACCGATCTTTATTTAATCCAATAGGAAAGGGAAAATGTCGAATAAAACCCATGAATAAAAACAAATGAATAAGACGGTCATCGCAACCAAATTAGGGTTCGGGAGTCGGTTAAGCAAGGGGAAGGTATTAGCACCCCTCACCTCCATCGTACTCGATGGGACCCATTTAGTTAGTTTTATGAATGAGTGTTTGCGTGATGTTTGTGTTCTTTAATTTATTAATCAAGAAAAGAAAAGGGGTTTTTATTTTTTATTATTGTGAAGAAAAAGAAATGATTTTTTATTATTATGAAGAAAAAGAAAAGATTTTTTTTATTATTATGCTCGCCAAGACGTTTGTATCTTGTGCCTACGTATTCCCTAGTGCAATGGGAAAGTCAGAGCAATCGTAGTTCGGATAAAAAACTACGAGTTTGTTGGTTAATTTTATGAAGGATGTTTAGTGTTTGGTTCAAAGGATCAAAGGTATTCAAGAGGTGTGCACCCCTTGTCACTTAATCCCTTTGATTTAATTAAGAAAGATTTTTATTTAAAGGATCAAAGGTATTCAAGAGGTGTGCACCCCTTGTCACTTAATCACTTTGATTTAATTAAGAAAGATTTTTTTGATCGTTTGATTTCAAAGGATCAAAGGTATTCAAGAGGTGTGCACCCCTTGTCACTTAATCACTTTGATTTAATTAAGAAACTTTTAATATTTGATTCAAAGGATCAAAGGTATTCAAGAGGTGTGCACCCCTTGTCACTTAATCACTTTGATTTAATTAAGAAAGATTTTATTAATATTTTATTCAAAGGATAAAAGGCATTCAAGAGGTGTGCACCCCTTGTCACTTAATCACTTTGATTTGATTAAGAGAGATTTTTAATATTGATTCAAAGGATCAAAGGTATTCAAGAGGTGTGCACCCCTTGTCACTTAATCACTTTGATTTAATTAAGAAAGATTTGTTAATCGTTTGATTCAAAGGATCAAAGGTATTCAAGAGGTGTGCACCCCTTGTCACTTAATCACTTTGATTTAATTAAGAAAGATATTTTTAAGTTTGATTCAAAGGATCAAAGGTATTCAAGAGGTGTGCACTTCTTGTCACTCGATCACTTCGATTTGATTAAGGAAAAAACTTCTTATTTTATGCTTTAATCCAAAAGAATCGAGGTATTCAAGAGGTGTACACTTCTTGTCACTCGATCTTTCGGTATGGTTTACAGAATTTTTGTAAAAAAGAAACTCGACGTTGGATCGAGAAATTATTTGTAACGACTTGGCGTTGGACCAAGGTTTATTGACTTTGAATTGAATGAATATAGAATTTTTGGTATTTTTAATAAGATAAGAAATAAAATTGAATCTAAAAAAACGTGTTTTTGGTAATTTTATATCAACTATCAATTAGAAATTAAAAGCAAACATTAATAAGAAAATAAAAACAATTAAGAGAAACTAATAATAAAAAGGGAGGAACAAAATGGGCTTAAACAAGTCAAAATGGAGGTGTAAACAAATATTGGGCGCTGGCCCATGATGTAGACCCGAGAAATTGGTTCAAGAAAATCCAAGACAAGGGGGGTGTGTTATTGTAACAGGGGTGTAGCAAAAGTAAATCGGATTGGGCTATGTAAGACCCGACCCATGTTAACAAAACTAAACTAGTAACCCTAAACAAATGAAAAAAGGTGCGGCCTACCTCTCCGTTAATCTCTCTGCTATTACACTGAACATCTCTTTCTCTCAGTGTAAATGACAACAACAGAGATCTTCTCCATCTTGCATCTCTCGCTCTCGCACAAACAACAAAGACATCTCTTCACCTCTCTCGCGATTCTCGGTTTCACACTCAAGAGTAACACTTACGCAGAGAACAAAAGCATATTATTAAGAACAAGCACACATCAAACATTCAAAATGTAAACAGAGATTCAAATCATTTTGCAACTACATCTAGATACACAGTTCACAAAGTTAAAAAAAAGTACCAACTCTGATTGTTCTCAGAGGTGAAGATCCACGGTGAGCTCGATTCCTCTCTTGAGCTTCTGTGTGTTTAATTGTTGCTGTTGTTCGATGATGAATGATATGAAGATGATGAAGGTTCGATGATGGACTTGATGACGAACGTGAACGGAGTTTGTTGTTTGATGCTGAGTTCGTGATGTTGAATCGAAAACGAAATGGGTGAGACCTTTCTGAGTTTTGTTTATCGTTCTTTAATCTCTCTTCTTCTTCTACATTCTGAAGGGTTATGAGTTTAGGAAAATGATGATGATTTTGTTTTGGGTTTCAATGAATTCATGTCTGGCTGTGTTTGACAAATGATTTTGGTGATTGATGAACTATGGTTTTCAGTTTTGTTCTTGCGGCTGTGTATTATGATTGAGAAATGATGAACAAAATCTTTTGGTTAGCTTTTGCGGCTAGGGTTTTTTATGTGGCTCTGCCGTCGGGTTTCTTGCAGCCTCCTCTTCTTTTATTCTCTCTGCTCTGTTATATAGTGCATAGGTTTGGAGCAATTCTAGGGTTGGATAGAATTCAAATTTGGTCTGGAATTATATGTGGGAAGTTTGCAGTGAACTTTTATGTAACAGTTTTGGTTTTTTCCAATTCCTTGCAAGCTTTCACTTTTCTGTTATTTGTCATCTTTTGAAGTTCATGCTCTTGCCCTTGTGTGAAAAATGCTGATTTACTGCAGTAACTTCTGTTTTGTCTTCTACTGTGAACCGAAATTTTTGTGATTTGTAGTAGAAAATGAACTTTGGCCTATGATTGATCTTTGAATGATGTATGAGGCTTTGTTATTGCTTATGAGCATGATTGAAAAGCAAATCTCCTTTGAAACGATTCTGATTCCTTACACAACCCTAATGATGAACTTGTAAACTCTTCTTGAAAATGTCTTATATGTTCACATACTTTGAATCACGCATTCTAAACATCTCTTTCTCTTGTTTCATGTGCAGCGGCATTGGGCATTGATGGTAGAGCAAGAAGAAATTTGAATGAAGTTTGAGCGAAGTTTGAAGATTGGAGACATTTAAAAGAAGAGGATTGAAGACAAAAAGAGAATTTAACTTTGTGTAACTTTTTATGTAAAGAACTTTGTAAACTTTGAAACTTGTAATGAATTTTTGCAAATGAATCTCTATCTTGAATATTGCACACAAATAAAACTTGAATTGTGATGTACAAATTTTAATTGAATGTAATACAAATATGGCCTTGAAATAAGATTTGAATGAAATCTTGTGTAAGAACAAAGATTAATCACCGAGAAGTATAACCTGTAAATAATAATGACAATCTTGCCTTCTCAAAGAAGTCTAAATTTTCAATTCAATTTCTTTTTAAACCAAACTTGCATAGTGAGCAAATAATTAATAACAATGCCTTGATCATAATACACACCCCCAAACATTATCTTTGTACCATGACCCAAACTTGTAACTCAATTAATCAAAATACATCATGATTAAGAATTCCAAATTCTTGCATATGACGCTCAATGAAGAAGAAATGAACCGAGAAACTAAGAGGCACAGTAAAACCCATCAATGATTCTTTAAACCAAAGACTTCTTCTATGGACAGTTCTCATCATATAAATCACCGTCTTTGAAAGAACGACTATGGCACGAATTGAAATTAGAATTTAAGAACAATTTAAGTCAAGAGACCTGACCTATAATAATTCAATAACTTCTATTAACTTTTAAGCATAATTAGCTTTTGATCCTTGAAGATAACTTGTAGACAAACATCATTTATGATAGTGTGCAAAAAGAAACGTCACAAAGTGTTCAACGTTGAAGGAGATCTTTGAAATCTGACTCGAGAATCGGTGAAACGTTCAAAACAAAAGGTGAACCCTTGCTATGCAAATGATGCGGATGGAACGCGAGATTTTAGGTCAAAAATTGGGGTGCGACAGATAGGATGTTATCCGCATGAGCTTTTAGTCTCAGATATCAACTCGGAAATGCCTACAGTTAACGTCATCGTTCCTCATTTCAACATGCCTGAACGCATTGAAGTTACTTACAACAAGCCGAAGGTTCCTATTGCTCCTTTGATCATTTGTTTACCTGGACCTGTTCCTTATGACTCTGACAAGGCAGTTCCATACAACTACAATGCCACAATGATAAAGGACGGACAAGAAGTTCCTTTACCAACTCTTTCATCTGTCGTAAACATCGCTGATGTAAGTCGTGTAACAAGAAGTGGGCGTGTGTATACTCCACTACCTCCAAAGCAGCCTGTTGTTCCTGCAACCAGGCAAAATCCTGTCAATACGCCAGTAGGGAATCCTGAGGAAACTCCTGTCAGTAATACAAACATTGATATTGGCCAATCCAGTGGAACCAATGTCAATCCAGACTTTGATGAAATTTTGAAGCTTATCAAAAGAAGTGAATACAAGATTGTGGATCAGCTCATGCAGACTCCTTCAAAAATCTCAATACTTTCATTGCTGTTAAACTCTGAAGCCCACAGGGAAGCCCTGATGAAGGTCTTAGATCAAGCTTTTGTAGATCATGTTGTGACTGTTGATCACTTTGATGGGATAATAGCCAACATAACTGCTTGCAACAATTTAAGCTTCTGTGATGAAGAACTCCCCGAGGAGGGCAGAAATCACAATCTTGCTTTACACATTTCTATGAACTGTCAGTCAGACTCTTTGTCCAATGTGTTAGTAGACACCGGATCTTCCTTGAATGTGATGCCAAAGACGACTCTTGCTCGCTTGTCTTACCAAGGAATGCCTATGAAGTTCAGTGGTGTAGTTGTCAAAGCATTTGATGGATCGCGAAAATCTGTTATTGGTGAAGTCAACCTTCCCATGACAATTGGTCCACATACATTTCAAATCACCTTCCAGGTCATGGACATTCAAGCTGCTTATAGCTGTCTGTTAGGACGACCATGGATCCACGAAGCAGGGGCAGTGACTTCTACGCTCCATCAAAAGTTAAAGTTTGTAACAAATGGAAAATTGGTAACAATAAGTGGAGAACAAGCCTTGATGGTGAGTCATTTATCCAATTTCTCTTTCATAAGTGCCGATAATGAGGAAGGAACTCAGTTCCAAGGTCTCTCTTTAGAAGACGAATCTTCCAAGAAGAAAGCATCGATCTCTTCATACAAAGAGGCGGTAAAAGTAGTGAAAGATGGAACTACCACTGGCTGGGGGCAAGTTGTGATCCCGACCAAGAATGAAACTAGAGCAGGACTCGGATGTTCACCGACATTCTCAAACTGCACTAAGAAGGATGAAACCCTTCGTCCGATCAAAGAAACGTTCCATAGTGGAGGGTTCCTTAACCCAATTCCTCAAGAGGTCAATGTCCTTATTGAGGAATGCATCGAAGAAGGTCTACCTGATCCTGAAGAAGAATGGAAATGTTATCTTAATGACTCGGGATACATATCTCAGGAAGAACCACATCCTCCTTCAGAGAAATCCAAAGGCGATGAAACTGAACCTGTTCCTGCAGAAATCTGGGACACTTTGGGACAACCAAGTGGAAAATTTGATTATATGGTGAAATATACTGCACCTGAAAGTTACAAGATTGCGATTGAGGATATCCAACCAACTGGATGGGGAGATTCCTTTGAATATAATAGTCAACCAGAAGAGGCTTATCAGCCCTGTCAATTTTCTCAGCAGCCTGAAGTTACTGAAGATTTCGGATTCGATGTATCTGCCAAGGTTCATAATCCTGAAGATGGTTATTATCACATAAATGCCATTTTTGAAGATGAAGGGGAAGATGGTCCCGCAACTGACTCAGAAAGTGTCGCTGACAATGAGTCTCTTCATCCTGAAGACTGGGAAACACATCCTGAAAATTCTGAAGATTGTGACTCGTCTTATGCTCTTCAAGAAGTAGAAGAAGACCGTTTCAACTCTACAAAGAACAAGGGTGATAAACCAGGACCTTCAAATCCTGCTCGACCAGCGGTCAATGTCAATACTGAAGATAATTCTGGGGAGAATTTTCCTGAATACATAATACACAGAGGAGTTCGTTGCTACTGGAAAGCTGTCGACGTTCCAGATGTTGTTCGCCGCTCAAAGTAATCACCTCGCTGTTATTTTGACCTCTTGCCTTGCCCAAAGCAGAGAGATGTTTTATAGGGCTTTGCTTTTAAATGTTCCGCCCAAATAACTTTGTGTATAGGGCTTTGTTTTAAAAGTTTCCCTCTTTGTCCTGCCCAAGACAAATGAGTTTGTGTTTAGGGCTTTGTTTCAAAAATGAATCATAAATAAAGCGTCATTTTGAATTCCCTACATTATATGTTTTATTTTTGCTTTTTCTGGAAATGGTAATCCTAAAAAACCCAAAAATAAAAAAAAACTTTTCCAAAAAAAATCTGCATACACTCTTGCATTCATAAAATTTTCTAAAGTAGATATAAATCACATGTGCAGATTTACTATTGATAAACCCATTGAATGCAATAACCCTATGCCCTCTCCCAACTTTGAGTTTCCTGTGTTCGAAGCCGAAGAAGAGGAAGAAGAAGAGATCCCGAACGAGATCTCTCGGTTACTTAAGCACGAGGAAAGAGCCATTCTGCCTCACAAAGAGCCTTTAGAAAAGATCAACTTGGGTTCTGAAGAAGACAAAAAAGAAGTGACCATTGGATCGCTGCTTGATGCTGATATCAAGAGTAAGTTGACAGACCTTCTCAAAGAATATGTTGACGTGTTTGCCTGGTCCTACCAAGACATGCCTGGGTTGGATACCAATATTGTTCAGCATTACTTGCCATTGAAGCCAGAATGTCCGCCGGTTAAGCAGAAATTGCGAAGGACTCACCCTGATATGGCTAACAAGATCAAAGTGGAAGTTCAAAAGCAACTCGACGCAGGTTTTCTTGTCACCTCAGAGTATCCTCAATGGTTAGCCAACATAGTGCCAGTTCCGAAGAAAGATGGCAAAGTCAGAATGTGTGTTGACTACCGTGACCTGAATAAGGCCAGTCCAAAAGATGACTTTCCATTACCGCATATCGACATGCTGGTTGATAACACCGCTAAGTTCAACGTCTTTTCCTTCATGGACGGTTTCTCCGGTTATAATCAGATCAAGATGGCTCCCGAAGACATGGAGAAGACATCTTTCATCACCCCATGGGGTACCTTTTGCTACAAAGTGATGCCGTTTGGATTAAAGAACGCAGGTGCAACTTACCAAAGGGCAATGACTACTCTCTTTCATGACATGATGCATAAAGAAATTGAAGTTTATGTGGACGACATGATAGCCAAGTCCAGCACAGAAGAAGAACATATTGAATACCTTTTGAAGTTGTTTCAACGACTAAGGAAATATCAGCTTCGCTTGAATCCTAACAAATGTACTTTTGGGGTTAGATCTGGAAAACTCTTGGGTTTCATTGTCAGCCAAAGAGGTATTGAAGTAGATCCCGACAAAGTCAGAGCTATTCAAGAGATGCCTGCACCAAAAACTGAAAAACAAGTAAGAGGATTTCTCGGACGATTGAACTATATCTCCAGATTTATCTCTCAAATGACTGCTACATGTGGGCCAATTTTCAAGCTTCTCCGCAAAGATCAAGGGGTTGTATGGACTGAAGATTGCCAAAAAGCGTTCGACAGTATCAAAGAGTACCTGTTAGAACCACCAATATTGATTCCTCCAGTTGAAGGAAGACCGTTAATCATGTACCTTACTGTGTTAGAAGAATCCATGGGTTGTATGCTTGGGCAGCAGGATGAAACTGGTAAGAAGGAGCATGCCATCTATTACCTGAGTAAGAAATTCACAGACTGTGAGTCTCGTTACTCCATGCTCGAAAAAACGTGTTGTGCTTTGGCTTGGGCTTCAAAACGTCTCCGCCAATACATGATCAACAATACTACTTGGTTAATCTCCAAAATGGATCCGATCAAGTACGTCTTTGAAAAGCCTGCCTTAACAGGAAGGATTGCCCGATGGCAAATGCTGTTATCTGAGTATGACATTGAGCACCGTGCTCAAAAAGCGGTCAAAGGAAGCATTCTCGCCGATCACTTGGCGCATCAACCAATTAATGAATATCAATCTCTCAAGTTTGACTTTCCTGACGAAGATGTCTTGTACTTGAAGATGAAAGATTGTGACGAACCGTTACCTGAAGAAGGTCCTGAGCCTGGATCAAGATGGGGCCTAATTTTTGATGGAGCAGTAAACGCTTTTGGCAATGGAATTGGGGCAATCATCATCCCTCCCAAGGGTACTCATATCCCATTCTCTGCCAGATTGTTATTTGAGTGCACCAACAACATCGCAGAATATGAAGCTTGTATCATGGGTCTCGAAGAAGCCATTGACTTAAGGATCAAGATCCTAGACATATATGGAGATTCAGCTCTCGTGATCAACCAAATCAAAGACAAGTGGGAAACTTACCACCCTGGCTTAATTCCTTACAGAGATTATGCAAGACGTCTGTTGACTTTCTTCAACAAGGTTGAATTGCATCATATACCTCGAGATCAGAATCGAATGGCAGACGCCTTGGCTACTCTATCTTCCATGTTCAAAGTCAGTCACTGGAATGATGTGCCTAAAGTCAGAATTACGCGCCTTGAAAGGCCCGCCTATGTGTTTGCAACTGAAGCAGTCATCGATGATAAACCGTGGTTTCACGACATCAAACGTTTCCTTCAAACTCAAGAGTACCCGCTTGGGGCATCAAACAAAGATAAGAAAACTCTAAGGAGACTTTCTGGCAGTTTCTTCCTGAACGGAGATGTGCTATACAAAAGAAATTTCGACATGGTTTTGCTCAGATGCGTGGATAGACACGAAGCAGACATGTTAATGCATGAAGTGCATGAAGGGTCCTTTGGAACTCATTCAAATGGGCATGCAATGTCCAAAAAGATCTTAAGAGCAGGATACTATTGGTTGACAATGGAATCTGATTGTTGCAAACACGTGAAGAGATGTCACAAGTGCCAGATCTACGCAGATAAGATCCATGTACCACCGACTCTACTCAACGTTCTCTCATCTCCGTGGCCTTTCTCCATGTGGGGTATCGACATGATTGGAATGATCGAACCGAAAGCTTCAAACGGTCATCGTTTCATCTTAGTAGCAATTGATTACTTCACCAAATGGGTCGAAGCAGCATCTTACGCCAATGTTACAAGACAAGTGGTTGTGAGGTTTATCAAGAATAACATCATTTGTCGATATGGTATTCCCAGCAAGATCATTACTGACAATGGTTCAAACCTGAATAACAAGATGATGAAAGAATTGTGTGAGGAATTCAAGATTGAGCATCATAACTCTTCTCCTTACAGACCAAAAATGAACGGCGCCGTTGAAGCTGCCAACAAGAACATTAAGAAGATCGTCCAGAAAATGGTCGTCACTTACAAAGACTGGCACGAAATGCTGCCATTTGCTTTACATGGGTACCGCACTTCAGTGCGTACTTCAACAGGGGCAACTCCCTTTTCTCTAGTATACGGCATGGAAGCTGTGCTCCCCGTAGAAGTTGAAATACCATCAATGAGAGTCCTCATGGAGACTAAGTTATCAGAGGCTGAATGGTGTCAAAGCAGATACGATCAGTTGAATTTAATCGAAGAAAAACGTATGACTGCTCTATGCCATGGACAGTTATACCAAGCAAGGATGAAACAAGCTTTCAACAAAAAGGTTCGACCTCGTGAATTTCAAGAAGGCGACCTCGTGCTTAAAAAGATCTTGTCTTTTCAACCAGATTCTAGGGGCAAATGGTCTCCTAATTACGAAGGCCCGTATGTTGTCAAAAGAACATTTTCTGGCGGCGCCATGATTCTTGCAACCATGGATGGTGATGAACTCCCACATCCTGTGAATGCTGATGCAGTCAAGAGATACTTTGTCTAAAAAATACAAAAAGAACAGCTCGGTAAGTCGAAAACCCGCAAAGGGCGACTTAGGCAAAAATGAGCGTCTCGGTGGACTGAAAACCCGAAAGGGCGGTCCAGGCAAAAATTAGAGACAATAAACAGAAAAAATTCATCCTGGTAGATTGAAAACCTGAAAGGGCAATCTAGGCAAAAATTAGGGATTTATGACAAAGTAACTGCATTAGTCTATACTTCGTCACCTGAAGAGTCTGTACTTCATCAAAGGATCTTCAATCAAATCATTGTCAATCTGAAGCAACAAGCACAGTTGGAACTCAAAGTTGTTAGGGGGAATAGTGGTTATTGCTTTCAATGTAGCCTTTTCCGCATAATTACCGTTTCCAACTTTTGTAAATACTCTATGGAATCACGCCTTTAGCTGATTACCATCTTATTAAAAAAATTTGAGCCTTGTGCCCATTTTGTTTGCAATCTTTAATTTCTTTCAGCTTGCAAAATGACGCTTTAATTGTGTTATTCACTTTTGAAACAAAAAAAAGAAAAATAAGTTTTAAATGAATTTACTTCACTTTTCTTTTTCAAAATAAAAGCGAAATTTTCCTTTGAGTTGTGAACAACGGAGGGAACATCAGCAGTCGTCTCCATAGGATGAACAAAAAGGATTCTCCCAGAAAATTGTTGAGACAACGGTATTCTTGTCCCAGAAAAGAATTCTTGAAGCAATTACCCCTCGAGGTAAAGAAGCTCTTCTATCCCCAGTGAAGAAGGTCTTTTATCCCCGGTAACGAAGATTTCCAATCTCCAGTAAAGAAGCTCTTCCATCTCAGTAAAGATGCTTATCTTCCCCAGAGAAGTTTAAAGCACGCAACACCATTCATCACCCGTGTTATCTACACCATGTTGAAAAACATTTGCCAAGTATCTGGTTGTATTGCGACGTCGGTCTCTCTCCAGTATATACTTCTTTGTCTGTCAGTATTGTTAGCATGCATGCGACATTCATGACATTCATCATTCATACATATTTGCATCATTTATGCATTCTTGCATTTTTCAATGTTTGATTTAGAATCACTTGTTTAGGATATATCTATCCTCAAAAAGAAAAAAAGAAAAAAGAAGAAACAAATATGGGCGTGTCATCTCTCCAAGTAGGTTGTCACCCATAAGCAGAAAAGAACATATTCTTTCTCCAGTTCTCCACTGAGATCATTCCTCGTGGAAGAAGGTTGCTTTAGTTTTCTCCTCTCTAAAACGAAGGAGAAAATACCCATTCGAGTTCATTCCTCATGGGTACAAAGTCTTGTTTGACTGTTTCTTTCCAATTCATTCTTGGTTAGAACCCTGTCTTTACCAAAGATTCAAATTCCGATTCCTCAAATAGAGTCGTGAAAAAAACAGACAATAAGCAATAGCCTTATCATCTGAGCGGCTTATGTCTCTTTCAAAAGCTTTTTCCTCTCAAGGAAATCAATCATGAAGACCATTTGACAATCAGGGCCTTATTACTGTTCACAAGGCTGAATAACCAGTAATTTCCCTAGCAAAGTCTCCAGAATCATTTTATCACTCGGCTGATAATGGATCATGTCTTCAAAACCACTATCACAAGGCTGGTAGTCGGTAACCTTTTGTTCTGGTTATATTATTAAACATGTCTATCACAAGGCTGATAGTCGGTAATATTAACCAAACATTGAAACTCTTTTATCTTGTCAAGTCTATCACCATGCTGATAGTCGGTAACACAGTTTCATACCTTTCACCTTCGCATTATTAAACAAGTCTATCCCCATGCAGATAGTCGGTAATGTCGATAGGTAAGCTTTTCTTACAAAGCTATCATTCCCAGGTGAAGCATACGCTTGCTTTCCCAAAAAGACAAAACGGATTCTCTTCCTAAAACGGATTGGGACATCCTTCCCTAATCTCTTTTCCCCAGTGGAGTCAGTTTTGATATTCCCTCGGTAAAAGATATCCTTGCATCATTCGCAATTTTGGTATCTTAGGTCCAAAATTTGCGTCTTCTGATATTTAAGTCTCTTCCACCCTATCAAAACGAAGATTTTCAATCTTCATGTCTCAGGTTGAAGAAACTTAAATAGGGGCATCTGTCATACCCCAATTTTTGACCTAAGATACCACCTCATATCATCTGCATATGCATCATTTGCATCTCTAACAAACTGCATAGCTTGTGTTTGTTACTTGTGACTCAGCAGGATTTAATCAGGAAATCGCTCATCAGTACAAGTAACAATCAAATAGGGTTTTGTTCTCCCTTCATCTCAAAAGAACTATCTTCATCAACAATCAACATTTGGTCCTCAGAGATTCACCTCAACAAGCTCAAAGGCTCTGAATCGACTAAATTAGGGTTTTGACTGAAGATAGCATACTCCTGACTTTTGCTCAGAATTTGACCTAATGGCTTGGGACATGACCTCAAGACCCCAAGTGCATCACTTTGACCTAATCCATTGGCTCAGAACATCTCCTACACAAAGATTGATCAGACAAATCCTCAGATCAGGGTTTTGAACTATCAGGGACTGAAATCAGGGATCACATTTGGGAAACCATAAAAACCCCCAGGAAGTCAATCAAAGGTTTCAATCATCCTCAAATAATCCCTATGACAATATCCCATGGAAATTGCATCTCAATTCAAGACCTACAGTCATCAATTTCATCAGGTCGACAATTAGGGTTTTTTGACCTAATTCACTGAACAACTGACTTTTTAATCAGGACATGGTGCCACAACTCAAACCATGGCTCAATATCCTCTAATGCCTCAATGTGATCCATTCATACCATTCATTTGATGAGGATAGCCTGTTTCATTTGAAATCTCCAGAAACGCGATTCGTCTGAAAAAGTCAACTGTACAAGATCACCATTGACTTTTGGGGAATTTTGGTCAACCATGACTTTTGAAGTTTTGAATCATCAATATATGATATATGAAGTCATTTGATCAAGAAAAATCAAGAAAATCAATCAAGAATCAAAAAGTCAAAGTTTGACTTTCATACTTAGAAAATTTTTCTAAGTGTTTTTCATGGTTTTTTCCAAACTTTGAAAGGGAATTTCTCAAAATTTCACCTACAAACTGAAAAAAACTTCCAACATGAAAGTTGTAGATTTTGATCCAATCAACAACTTTGACACATATAAATTTTTTCCATAAGATCAACCATTTAAGAGATATGGTGCTTCAAAGTTGGTACTTTTTGAAAGTTTCACTTAAAACTTCATTTTTCTCAAAGTTCATGGATCTTTTTCACCCACTTCCTTAAGGATCTTGAAGAAACTTCCAACTAGGGTTTTGAAGTATGTAATATGAGCTTTCCAAAATGTCCAAGAGCATGAAAAAATATGGAGTGTAGCTATGGTTTTGAATTTTGCCATTAGTGAACTTTTCACTTGAAATTTCAAGTCATTTTGCCAAAGTTTTGAACCAAATTGCCAAATGATCCAAATAATGATGCATAGATGCAATGATTGAAGATATTTTCTGATTTAAAGATCAGAATGGAAGAGGATAGGAAGCTTGGAATTTAACCATGGTTTAGTCACTTTTAACCATTTGCATTTAATGTAAAAGATTCCATTTTATCTCTTAAGCCAAATCATCATTCTTGATCAACTTGCAAAAGCTTGGAGTTCAGAATCCTTGGCCTATAAATAGAGGTCCAAACTCCATTCAAAAACACACCAAAACCTCACAATTATAGGTTTTCTCTCTTCTTTCTTGAATTGCAAGTTTCATAGTTTTCAAAGAGGTAGAAAACTCAACCTCCAAACCCTTTGAGTTATGGCCAAAGTGATGGTTCTAACATCTCATAAACATCAAATATGATGTGTTTGATCAACTCACACACCCCAAATCACCCTAAATCTCAGAATCACTCTTCAACCACCATATTTGCATAAAATGAGCCTTAACATATCAATTCTCATACCAGGCCATATCTGTCCAATCTAACCATCCAAACACACTCCATATACTTCATATGAACTGTTCCAACCATTATCCATGATCTGAAACACCTCCATCATCAGATTCGATTCTCACTCCAAGCAACTGCAGTTCAGGTTCCATGGCCTTGCTCAACTGAATTCAAACTGTTCCAAGCATTCAAACATGTTCCATAGGGTCCATTGATGCTGTCCAGATCAAGAAACAACATCTGTAACACCTCCAGGCACGATTTCAATTTCCAGTTTGGCCGTTTTTGAGGTAAGTGCTCATGAACTTCAAACTCTATCATACATGCATCATAAATGAAATATGAGCATACCATCTTGTTTCTGCACCTATGAGGATCATTAACCCTCAATCAATTGCATCATATCATGATCATACACGATTTCACATTGAATTTCAGTTTTAGGGTTCTTCGTGTTCATCACAAAATTGACCCCTTTAGAGTAAAAATAAATGAATTATAAGACCACCATCATGTTCCTCGTGAAAAACCGAGTGAGATGGACCCTTTGATTGATCAAAACAACACAGTTTTGAAGAATTTTGAAAATCAGTTAGGGTTGTGTTCTTGGCGCGTTTTTTTGGTTCAGAAAATTCAAATTGTTGTTTTAAAATATATTGAACTGGAAGCGTATGTATAACAAGCCACAAGCGTGGCTCAGTTGGTCCAGGTTTTGGCATGTGAGAGAGAGGGCGTGGGTTCAAGCCCTATTGGAGACAAAACCATTTTTTTTGCAACCTATTTTCTTTCATTTTTTAACAAACTTTAACCACTCATTTAACCAATCAAAATTCATTATTTTCACTTCATTTTTTTTTTACACTCTTTATTTAATATACATATTTTGACAATGTTAAAAAAAATCATCAAAAAATATTTATTTGATACATTTTTAATTGGTTTTAAAATGACTTGTTTTTAAGTAATTTTAATACTTTTAAATATTGTTTTTTCATTTGATTTTCAAATTTAATCACTTGTAAATATTTTTTGAAGCAAACCCTAATCATCTAAGTGTTAATTGAAGACAATCTTCTTGTTTATCTTGATTAAATTGATTTCTTCCAAAATTCAAATTGTTTAAAAACGCGCGATCACGATTCTTTTCAAAAACGGTAAACCATTTCTTTTTGATTTTCAAAGGAAACTATTGATTAAATCTTTTTAATTGATCAATTGATTTTCAAAACGATGTGGGGCCTCTCGAATATTAGAGAGTATAAGTCCCTTTCGTCTTTCTTTGTACAGTTTTTGTTTTAACAGAAAACTTTTTCCAAATAAACTTCCAAACAGTTTTTTTACAAACAAATCTCTCAACTCTTTTTTTTAAACCATCCACCATGTTTTATGAAAATAAAACATGGGCCTCTCGAATATTAGAGAGTATAAGTCCCTTTCCTTTTCTTTATACAGTTTTTCTTTGTACAGAAAACTCTTTCAAAACAAATCTTCAAACCGTTTTTTTTAAAACAACGTGTCTGTAAATAAACAGTCAACCATGTTTTGTAAATAAAACACGGGCCTCCACGTAGGTATAAGTCCCAAGCCCCTTTTGTACATACCCATTCCAGTACATGAAATTAGGTATTTCATTGTACGCCTTTTGTACATATCTCGATCAGTTTGATTTTTAACTTTAATAACAAACCAAAAACGAAGGTTTCTTTAAATCTTCCCAAAAATATACCATGGGCCTCCATGTAGGTATAAGTCCCGAGCCCCTTTGTGAATACCTGTTTACATAGCTTTGAATAAACTCAAATGGACCTCTCCCCGAGTGTGAGTCCCGAGCCCTGTGTATACAAATGGATCATGCCTACAGGTATATTTCCTTCATAAACTCCATTATATACACGCACTTTGGTAATTGTTCATGTTTGTTCATATTTGTTCATACTTGTTCATGTTTGTTCATATGTGTGATATGTGTGCTTGTTCAACTTAGTACAACACTAGGTTCCCCATAGCCTCCTATTGGGCTTCGTGCAAAGAATCTCCACTAGTTTAGGTTAGGACATAGAGTATGGTTTCCCGGTGAAATCGCTCTAAGAGCTCAAACCAACTATACCACGCCTCCCCTTGGGCTTTGTACAAACGAGTGTCCCTCCCATAGCCTCCTCTTGGGCTTACAATGCAAGGACCCTGGATTGTCCCTCCCATAGCCTCCTCTTGGGCTTACAATGCAAGGACCCTCGGATAGCCTCCTCTTGGGCTTCGTACAAGGACCCACGGGCTTCTTATAAGCATCCCCAATATCCAAAACAAATACCCTAGGAGATTAGACATTTTTCATCTCTATGCTAGGAGTATCTCTTATATATCATCACAAACAATCAATCAATCAATCAATCAAACTTCTTTGCCACAAGGCTGGCTAATCAATCAAACTGTTTTACCACCGTACTGGATGATTAATCAAAGTTTTTGTCACAAGGCTGACTTCATTGAAACTTTTGCCACAAGGCTGGCTGATTAATCAAAGTTTTTGTCACAAGGCTGACTTCATTGAAACTTTTGCCACAAGGCTGGTTAAACAAACAAAAACATCTTTATCATTCTAAGCACCCTAAGTGGCATGGCCCCGGGCTTATAATGAAAAGATTTTTAAACAAAAACAAACAGATGTATGTGATGATATAGATTAGATACATCTAGCATTTAGACGACATTTGTCTATTTTCCTTTGCTTCCACTAGCATAAGTGGGAACTACGATTGCTCTGACTTTCTCAACATCCCTTTGAGAATACGTAGGCACAAGGTCGATCCTTGGCGAGCAAAACAAAACAAAAAAACCATTCAAACCTTAGCACCCGTAGACCCCGAGCTACAGATGCTCTGATTCCCTCTAGGGGATATGTATGCAGAGGATCGCGATGATCTTTGCGAGCATAATCAAACAAACACCTTAGGTCCCACCTCTTTTTCACAAGAACCTCCACCACAACAAGAATGGAATAAACATAACAAAGAAACCTATAGAGTACTATAGATACGTTGGGTGCTAATACCTTCCCTTCGTATAACCAACCCTCTTACCCAAAGATCTCTCCCCCCACTTTTAGGTTATTGCAGCTTTTTTCCTTTTCCTCTTTTGAAACAATAAAAAGTTTGGTCGGTACAAAAGAAAAA
Organism: Vicia villosa; assembly: GCF_029867415.1. Classification (NCBI taxonomy): domain Eukaryota; kingdom Viridiplantae; phylum Streptophyta; class Magnoliopsida; order Fabales; family Fabaceae; genus Vicia; species Vicia villosa. The sequence continues at coordinate 98,386,787 of NC_081183.1, read as the reverse complement.
TCATTTTTTTGAGCACTCGAGCCCAAAGAAGGCATCAGGTGTCTCATCCACAAAAAAGAGGAACACAAAAACGATTTTTCGCCCGCGACATCTCCCCAATCATAGGAGTTCATTTCTCCTGAGAGTTTGTTCCGTCCCTCAAGCATAGGAGTTTATTTCTCCTAGGAGTTGCTCTACTTCCCCCATCTAGGCTTCTTATATGGATCTCTCATCCCCAACATGGTGAATCGAGGGAATCTCCTCAAGCTGAAAATCCTCCAAGCAGTGGCACATGGTGAGAAGTCAGGATTTTTTCTTCAAGTCGAAGAAGGAGCATCTTACAAATCAAAGTCCAATATCTATTGGCACCTCCACATGGTCCTTAACACTAAGGGGATTCTCCCTGGTGTTTACCTCACTAACGCCTTTATTTGGCACTCTGCATATAGTATCCATTGCATATAACATTGCATCCTCAAAAGCGTAGTATATCCATCAAAATGGAGCATTACGCCATACAAAAATTCCAAACATGCATCAATGCATAAGCCAGTTTGTATGTGCCTAGAAGGTATGAAATAATATATATCCCCGGAAGAAGCCTCATCTTCTCTCTATAATATGGATCGGATACAATGTCTTTCTTCGTCAGAATCGTTGTCTCCGAGGTTATTTCCCGTATGTTGCGTGCAGATTAGAGCGTGAATGAGGGTGGGCATTCAACCCATCTCATTTTTCAATCGTTTGAATAACCATACTTAGTGTGTGGCAATTCGAACGATTGCCGCTCTTGAAGGGTTACACCCCGCCTTTTGGCCTGAGGGATTAATGTAATTCTTACGCTTCGTAAGCATCGATATCTCCGTAATCTCCAATGGTTACTATCATCTTCTTGTCGGGTCTAGTCGTTACTAGTCTTATCGTGGTTATTTCCCGTGTGCTGCGTGCAAATTAGAGTGCGAATGAGGGTGGGCATTCAACCCATCTTATTTTTTAATCGTTTGAATAACCATACTCGATGTGTGGCAATTCGAACGATTGTCGCTCTTGAAGAGTTACACCCCGCCTTTGGCCTGAGGGATTAATGTAATTCTTATGCTTCGCAAGCATCAACATCTTCGTGATTCTTCAATGTTTACCGATGTCTTTTGATCGAGTCTAGTCGTCACTAGTCTCTGTGGTCCCCTTCCCTCATGCGGACAAAATTTCAGGTCCAACCCCCGTGTTGTGAATCCTTTGCCTTCCGACCTTCGAACCATTTCAAAGCCCAGTTCCCAACCTGGCAAACCCTTTCAAAGCCCAGTTCCCAACCTGGCAAACCCCTTCAAAGCCCAATTCCCGTCCTGGCAAACCATTTCAAACCCAATTCCCAATCCCCAGCCTCAGTAATATCGATAATCTTCTCCTTCTCCAACCTCATTGTTGATGTTTATCCTTCTTCAATTCTTGTGAGTCGTGAGTTTGTTATTCTCACCCCGATGTTGAGTCACAGATCGCACGAGATCTTTTCTTTTCAGTCCTGAAGATCGTACGAGATCTTCTCCTAATGTCGAGTTGTTGTTGAGTCATAGATCACACGAGATCTCTTCCCTTTCAGTCTTGAAGATCGTACGAGGTCTTCTCATGATGTTGAGTCTTATATCGCACGAGATCTTTTTCCTTTCAGTCCTGAAGATCGTACGAGGTCTTCTCATGATGTTGAGTCTTAGATCGCACGAGATCTTTTTCCTTTCAGTCCTGAAGATCGTACGAGATCTTCTCCCGATGTTGAGTCATAGATCGCACGAGATCTTTTTCCTTTCAGTCCTGAAGATTGTACGAGATCTTTTCCCGATGTTGAGTCATAGATCGCACGAGATCTTTTTCCTTTCAGTCTTGAAGATCGTACGAGATCTTCTCCCGATGTTGAGTCATAGATCGCACGAGATCTTTTTCCTTTCAGTCTTGAAGATCGTACGAGATCTTCTCCCGATGTTGAGTCATAGATCGCACGAGATCTCTTTCCTTTCAGTCTTGAAGATCGTACGAGATCTTCTCCCAATGTTGAGTCGTAGATCGCACGAGATATTTTCCTTTCAGTCATTGTCTCATACAACCATTCTCTTTGAAAACCTTTATTGGCACCGTTACCACGTTACAAGCTATCCCATTTCAACCACTCACCATAAACTTTTCCACCAGAAAAAACAAAAAAAATATCTTTCCCCAGCAGATATCAAAACAAAATAAGGATAACACTTACATCATCTTCTCTTTAGGACAAATTTCTGGTACTTTGATATTTAATCTTCTTCTACCTCGAATGTTCGAAAGGCTAGCGCCAATCTCACCTTCAAGTTTAAGACGATTAAATAGGGGCAGCTGTCATACCCCAAATTTGTCCTACCCTTTCACCTTCACCTGGCTTAGGCTTTGCATTCATGTACATACCTCCCATTAAGTCATCTAACACAGCATGCATCATTAATCAATAAATTTGACATGGGATAAAGGATCTTGGAAATTAGAGCTTCTACTCCACTCAAGCTTGATTCCGTTGGTTCTTTTTTGAGTAGTGGACTGTGGAGTCAAGATTTTGAAATATGGGTACTGTGGACTTCTTTCTCATCAAGTTACAAAGGCTACTTCTTCATCCGATTTCATCAAGAACAAAGATAGGGGCTTATTTCCCTATGCGTGATGATCTTTATGGTGTGATGATCTTCATGGTATTATGGTTGAGAGCAGTGATTATTTTGGACAAATTAATTATGCTAACAAGCATTGGTTCATTCAAAGTGTTTCCATTAAAAGTCATCAACTTGGTGCATCTAAGCGGATAGTGCTACGAGTCGTGATTAAAAGGTCTGATCTCTGTTGCAAGTTATGGGTTTGATGTTGTTTGGGTATTAAAGCGCAGAGTGTGGAAAATAGAATCTTAGAACAACATGAATCATTTTCAAAGAGGCAAATTGAAGAAGGATTGAAAATTCAAATAAAGGCATTGGAGAGAAAAGAAAAATTCATATTTACTTGAAAGAGTACATTACATTTCTCAAAGGTCAATTACAAAAGTCCAATTTCCGTTACAAAATCCAAATAAAATACATCATTACGAGAATTTACATTTTTTGACCTATGGTTGACTTTAGTCAACTATTGACTTTTTGGTCAAATAGTTGACCAAAGTCAAAACCCACCCTTTAACCATTTGACCTCTGACCAAAAATGTCCTAAAACCCGCTCCCCATGTTAATCTTCAATTTCTCTTCATCTTTGAGACTTTGTTCCCATTTGTCTCATGCTGCCATTATTCCAAACCTGCATCATCATAAATAAAAACCAGCATAAACCAGTGCACATGTTTATAAATCCATTACAACACCTACTACTCATAAAATTACAAATGCATAGAAATCATATTTCCTTCTAAAAATCCAAGCTCCATCATTCAAACCTTATACTGTCAGCCCTGCAACTTTAAACCAAAAGGAAAAATACAAAACCATTCTGTCAGCCCCACACGGTTAAAACTTATGCCCTGCACATATAAAACCACATCATAATCCATACCAATTCAAAACAAAAGGAGAAAGTTAGCAAACAAAATTACATCTGCCTATACATGACTCAAAACAGTTCAATTAACAAACCAAATCTTTCCCTAACAGTCGCCATAGAACTCAAATATTCCAACCAGTCTTAATCCATTACAGCTGCCCTGTATCATCGCATTCACATGAAACATAACACAATTCAAAAATTCAGCCCATTATACATACAACCATCACACATTTACCCATCACAAAATCAGTCCCGTCACAAAATAATCTATGGCATCAGTTTGCAGTACATTCCATACCTCATTCAAATCCAAAATAACATACCATACTTCAAATAAACCAAAACGAGCCCTGCAAATGGAAAAAGGGAAGAAAATTGAGAACAAAAATGTATAACAGAGTTATAACCCTTAACTGAACTTGTAACCAGAACCTAACAGTCTTTAACCAACTAATTCCCTAACAGAAACCGTTAACTAGCAGTTAACATTCCTAACCCCTAACCGATTCAAAATGCATAACAACACCCATAACTAACTTTCACAAACAGAGTTAACTCAAATCAAACAATCTCCTAACTGCCATATAACTAACTATGCCATCTCACATAACCAACCTAACAGAAAATCGGTTTCAAGCAACCTCCAAACCAAACTCCAAACCTGAATAACTAACTCCCAACCTCTTATTAACAGAAACCGATCCTAATCACCACCCAAACCTCACTCCAAGCCTCACAATCACCCGAACCTGTGCTCTATATATACACATCATCACCTTCACGCCTCATCCACCATCACCTTCATTCCCTTCTCGATTCTCTCTCTCTCTCCCTCACCTTCACCAAAGCTCATCACCACCGTTGTTGGAGTTTCAACCTCTGAAACTCCTTCAACCGAGCTCAACCTTCATCCCTTAACAACTATCTCCATGCTCTCTAAATAACTCTGTATAAAGCTTCACAATCTCACTCGCTCACGCTCTCATTCTCAGAACTCGAAAACAACGACGCAAACGCCGCCACTGAACTCAGGGAAAATTAACAAAGAAGAAGAAGAAGGAAATAGAAGAAGGTGAAGAACGATGAGTGAAATCAAGATTACCTGAAGAAGCTCTTCTTTCAATGAGCTTATTTCGTATCCAAATCTTCAGAACCAAATCTCTCTTCCCTCTTCTCTTCGACATCAATCTTCATCGCAACTCAAAGCTCCATCACCAATCTTCGACTCCAATTCATGAACTCTGCAGAAATTAATGTCATCTCTATAGCGTCATCATCATCACGCAAGATTTGACCACTGCATCACAACATGACGTGAATCATCATCGACCTTCACCGCGGGCTGAGAAGAGATAACCGAGAGAGTTGATCGGAGTTGAACTCGGAAATTTGCCGCCGCGCTGTCGTGGTCGTAAGAAGGAGGGAGAAAGAACCATGAGTAATTTCAATCGTCTCAATTCTCAGAGGTAAACCTAAATCCCTTTCTGATTTTCCCTTTTTCATTTTTATTTAATTGTCTTTGTATTATTGTTTTTTTGTAATGAAAATAAAACAAAATCTGAATATACAGACATCGGGCCATGCACGAAACTGATTACTACACCCCCATTGTAAGCCCATTCCACACTTTTTTGGCATGAAGAGAAAATTGAACAACAAAAATAATCTTTGGGCCAACTTTCTAGGCCCTGCGCCTCATTGCTTTTCACACTACCACTTCAATTCACACCCCCTGGATCCCTATTATTTCCATGCTAGATTTTAGGTTTTTAATTAGTTTTTACAATACTTTTTTTAGATAATAAAAGAGACAATAAAATCAATAGAAAATTTCTTGGTTAGTTTTTAGATCATTTTTAGGAATTAATCTTGGTTCCTTTAATTGATAATTTTTCACCTAAAAACTCATAAAAATAGTAGTTAGTTTAGTTTAATTTTGACATAATCGGTAAAATCTCCCACATAAAATGTTCATAAAAATATTAGTTTTAGGCTTATGGTTTTAATCTCTTTTTGCTTGATTTAGAAGCTCATTTTTCCTTCATAAAAAACTCATAAAAAATAGTAGTATTTAAGTCTAATTTTGCACTAATACTTGAATCATTTCCTTTATGTTTTGTACCATTTCAATGCTTTTTTTGTATAATTGTTGTGTGGTTGTGTTACTTGTTTTAGGCCATATTTTTGGCCTACCTTGCTAATATCATTAGTATGCTCCTTTTAGGACCCCATTACCATGTTAACAACAACTTAGATTAGAATAACTCTAGGCTTAGAAATTAGGCTAGTCCCCCTTTTTCATTCTTTTTCTTTTACAACATCAAAACATCTAATAAATATCAAAATAAAATCCCTTTAAAAAATACAAAGAAAACACTTAAAAAACATTAATAAAAAAGTGAAAATCATTAAAAAGGGAATGGAAGCTTGAATCTCCCTTGCCTAAGGGAATCATTCGAGTGCTTGGATCTCCCTTGCTTTAGGGAACCATTCGAGCGTAAGTTCCTAATTTCTAAAAAACACCAACCAAAGAGTAACTCGAGTTTCCCTTGCTTAAGGGATTTCCTCGAAACGCTCAAAGTCTCTCTCTCATCTCTTTTTCTTAAGGGCAATGTTATTTCCGCTCAAATGCATCGTAGGCGATCCCTTATGCAAGAGTGCGAACGTTAACTCCGCCCAACTAAAAAACACAAAAACAAAACAAAAACATGTGAGCCGAACTAAGACGCTCTAATTCCTGAAAAGGATACGTAGGCATCAAGTCGCGGGGCTTGAACGAGCACAATTGTAAATAATTCCTTCTTTTCCCCATATTTCTTTTTGCATGCATTCACATATAGGTAGGCATAGTACACACCCTTTAGATAGAAACAAACATAGGTGGATACCATCGAGTACGATGGGCGTGAGGGGTGCTAATACCTTCCCCTCGCGTAACCGACTCCCGTACCTAGATTCTCTGGTCGCAAGACTTTGTTCCTTCCTTTGTTAGGTTTTCTGATATTCCTTTTCCTTATGGGATAAATATATTAGTGGCGACTCTGTTCCTTTTTCGCGAGCGTGCGACAAGGATCGCTTAGAGAATTATTTCCCAACTTAAGAATGTCCTTCCACCACCAAGAAAAAGAAGAAAGAATTCTACCACTTTTACCTTCATGGAAAATTAACGTCGAAATGTCCCCGTAACGAGCTTTTGAAACTTCATACCAAAAACTCTCGGAACCTTGTAAAATCCTCCATCTCCACTTGTTAAGAAGAGCAAAATTGAAATCCGAAATATTTTTAATTCCCAAACCTCCTAAAGATCGAGGTAAACACACTTTCTTCCAAACCATCCAATGTATTCTCCTCTTTTCGTCCACACCCCCCATAAAGAATTACTTTGAACAGAATTTATCTCTTTGGCAACTCTCAAAGGCATCAGATAAAAAGACATAGTAAATATGGATAAAGAACAAAGAATTGATTTCAAGAGAGTAATCCTACCTCCTAGATGTAAGAAGTGATTTCTCCACCCCGAAAGACTTTTCTTCATTTTATCCACAAGCGGAACCCAAGAAGCATGATTCCTCGGATTAGCACCAATCGGAATACCGAGAAAAGTGAATTTATAAAATTTCCATCTATTTCCTCCACACCAAGCCAAAACCCATATTCACCAATATAAATCTCAAGTAATCCCAATCAACATTATCATACGCTTTTTCGAAATCTGCTTTAAAAAGAAAACAACTCTGCCCTTCCTTTCTAGAAAAATCTACCACCTCATTTGACACCAAAACCCCATCAAGTAATTGTCTCCCCGGTACAAAGGCACTTTGACACGGAGAAACAAGAGAAGAAATTATCTTTTTTAAACTTCCCGCCAATAGTTTGGCAACTACCTTGTACAAGCAACCCACTAAACATATAGGCCTATATTCATCCAAAGAAATCGGATTTTGAGTTTTTGGAACAAGCGTCAAGAAGGATGATGTTACTGCCTTAGATAGAACCTCGCAAGAATGGAAGCAATTGAAAAAAATAAGGAAATCTTCTTTAAGAAAATACCAATATTTTTTTATGAACATAAAGGTGTAACCATCCGGCCCCGGGCTTTTAGTGCTACCACAACCCCACACCGCCTCTTTAATTTCCTCCTCTAAGAAAGGTTCTTCAAGAGCCACCTTCTCCGCCTAACTAATACGATCAAACTCAATCCCTTCTAAACCCCACCTCTCCCTCTCGGCTCCATACTTATTTGAAAAATGCCTCAAAACTTCCTCCTTTACCTCTTCTACCCTTTCTAGAATAATTCCCGAAGAGGAAATAGAACCAATATGATTAATCCTTCTTTTTTCCTTTAACACTTTGTGGAAAAAAGAACTATTACAATCACTCTCATTAAGCCACTTCACCTTGGATTTTTGAGCAAGCATATTCTCTTTAATTCTCAACTTCATCCAAAATTCCCTAGTCGCCTCCTTCCGGTTAAGAACGATGTTGAAATTAAAAAATTCAATATCTTGTTCCAAGTGTTCATCGGCCAAATTGATATCTCTCACCTTTTCCTCCACCTCCAAGTTAACCCGCCCAAAGACAACTTTGTTCCACCATCTAAGTCTTTCTTTTAGAATCCAGAGTTTCTCTTTCAAAATAAAGTCTCCTCTCCCTTCCACTATAATCTCCCTCCACTCCTTTTCAACAAACGGAATGAAATTTTTGTTCGAAAACCATTTGTTGTTGAACTTGAAAGGTTTAGGGCCCCAGTTTTCCTCATCCAAAACAAGACAAATTGGAAAATGGTCCGATATGTCTCTTTCCCCTATCAATTGTCCTACCACATTCCACCTATTCATAATAATGTCCAACATTATTATCCGATCATTCCAGCTCATAGACCTCCCATCTTCACTATACCAATAATATCTCTTCCCTTTACAAGTAATGTCCATCAAACCACTTTCCCATATAAAATCCACAAAAAGGTTGCATTCATTATTGTTCTCTTGCATTCTCCTCCTCTTCCTTTCACTTCGATGTTTAATAGCATTAAAATCCCCCTATCAACCACTCCCCATTCGTAAACTTCTCCTTTAATTCCAACAAAGTATTCCAAAGATATTTATTCTTTCTCAAGCAACAAGAAGAATACACATTCACAATATAATATAAGGCATTCTTCCATTGAGCTTTAATTCCCAAAAAACCTTCTCCATTAAAACTAGAAATCACCTCCACCGTCTCTTCTTTTCATAGAGTAATAATTCCTCCCGACATTCCATTGGAATTAGAGAAGGAATATCCTATATTAGAATTTCTCAAAACACTTTTTACCCACTCCTCTTGCATAGATGTCATTTTTGTTTCTTGTATCAAAAATACGTCTGCTCTACCTTTTACTATCAAAGAGCTAATTCTTCTTCTTTTCAAGGCATTGCCTCCCCCCTAATATTCAGTGAACCATCAATCATGGTGAACCATTAAACTTCTCCTTCCCACCTCCCCTACATTTATTTTCTTCCTTCATCAAACTCTCTATTTTGTTGAATAAATAAGTTTTTTCTTCTACACTTTGAACCACTCCCAATGCCCTTACAGCTTCCCTCAATTTTCCTCCCTTTTCACCTTGTAAGAATTCCCATTGATCATGATTATTCATACAAATATCCGAATATTCCAGTTGATCACCATGGCCACAAGAAACAATCCCCTTTTGAGAAAAAATCTCACTGTTAACTTCCACCAACTCGCCTGGATAATCCATATTTTCTCCTAAAACCGCCTCTGAAGAAGCATTTACATTAGGAGCAGAATATTGTCTTATAGGTACCAGTTTCCTCTTCTTTTTCACCTTCTTGTTCATTCCCTTTATGAGACCTCTACTCCACTTTCCTGCAAAATCGGCTATATTCCTGTACTTTATCTTTTTGACACGGTTTGAAGATTTGCTAGTAACAAACTGCTCCCTTATTCCTCCCTGATTAACCTTGTGTGTTGTACCTACTGGTGCCGAAATCAGAGCTTCTTTACCTAGAGAACTATTATTTGTTGCTAGAAGATTACGATCAAACATCCCATCCACTTCTTCCTTCCCACCATTACTACATACACCTTCCCTACTGCAAACCGCTACCTTTGCCATATTTATTCCTCCCACCTTGTCCAAGTCATTCGAGTTTTCAGAAAAATTCTCAATGGAATCTTCAGCAAGACCGAACATAGAACAAGCCACTACTTCCTCCACAGACCCCTTGTTAGACCTACTATTAAGAGATAAAATCGGGCTAGCTTGTTGTGATAGATTTAGTTTTTGGTTCAGTTTAGGGGCTACCATTTTGATATTCACTAACTCTACTCTATCTTCCTTTGAAGTGAAATAATGAATTCCTCTTCCCCTCAGAAAAATTTTCCCTATACCTCTGTTGATTTTATCTACAGACTTCTCCCTTTGCCCTGAATCCTGCCTGCCATACTTAAAATGACCACTATGGTACTCTTCTACATCTTCTTCCACTTCATACACACCCCGAGAACCACCTATAAACACCCCCTCCCTACCAGATTCATACGACCATACTTCGTCTGAATTAATAGACTCATAGGAAGTTGTTCCAGAGAAAAGAGAAATAGGGGTACCTGGAAAAGGCTGCTAGCACATGACTTCCTCACGCAATTGAAGAACCTTACGCTTTACGTTAATCTCCGCTAGAAGCGTTTGTTCAAATCTGAAATCATTATCCACCATGATTATGAATGTTGCAACATCTAAATCCAAGCCAATAGAGGTTTTATCATCCAGGGAAACAAAAGAACCTATTGAATTCGCCACTGTAACAAGAAATTCTTCACACCAAACTGAAGAAGGCACTCCATATAAGTTAACTCGCATCAACTGCTTGTCATCCACAACGTCCGCTTTCCACCCCTTGATCACCTTGAACCACCTCTGCCAATTATCCTCCATAAAGATCTTCAAAGCTCTAAAAAAGTATTCTTCTAAAATAACAAGATTTAGCCCTAACACTGAGATACGAATGTTATAGAAGCCCTCCATCTCCAGAGCCGCTTGAATCTTGTATCTTAAGCCTGGTATCACAACTTCACCGATCATCGCCTTAGAAAAACGAATTCTTTGTTGCTCCTTCGATAGGGATACCACTGCCGGCTTCATACCAGAACCCTCACCCACCTTCTTTTCTGCTAATACCTCCGCAAAAGTCCGACCATCCCTCCTAACACCTTGCCCCTGAAAACGATGCTCCATACCTTCCTTCCTAATAACATAGTTTCTAGTGCCATAAGGACCAGCAAACATTCTCCCCTTTGTCCCCATCCCTACTTCCTCCTTACCGTGTCTATCAAATCTTAGGAGATTCGCATGAATCTTCTTCCCTTCGACCTGAACGTTATCTAACTTCACCGCCAAGAGCCTCGCTTCCTCCACCCGTATGAACCTTGAAAATCCAAATTTTTTCCAATCCTATTCTTCCTCGGAGCAATAGACACCTCCACTACCTCACCTATACACCCAAAGAGCTCATAGAAATCCTTTGCTCGACATTTTTCAGGAAACTCTGAAAAATAAACCGAAACGATTTTCTCCTCTCCCCCCAACTTATTACTCTTGCCCATCGGAAAAGTGTCCCAAAAAGGAACCCATCCTCTGAAGTGTTTCCTCGTTGCCTCTTTCCTCCCTTCAGCACGGCGGTTGACGTCGCCGGACATAGGACTGGTGACTTAAAGCCCCAAATCGATTTTGTTCTTCAGACCCTCTCTCACGTCTCTCTCTCTCCTAAAATATTTTAACGTGAGAAGAATTTTTTTTACAAATACTATCTTTAAATCTTTTTTATAATAATTATTATTATTAAATAATTGTGAATTATTTTTGGAAACAATGGGTTAGTGGAGTTAATTCCTCAAAATTTTTTTTATTATTATTATTATCATTATTATTATTATTATTAATTTTAGACATTTATTAAGAGAATTTGTAGAATTATCATATAGTATTATATTATAGTATTATTATAATATAATATGATGATATCATTTAACAAAACAGTTTTGATAAAAGAAATTAAAGATTTGACAAAGATATAAAATGTAAACTTGAAAAAGATGATATACCTGAATTTTATGTGCAATTCTTTCCTCCATAACATAAAAAATTAAAAATAAAATTAAAAAATAATAAAATATTAAAACATAAGATTAAAGAATATTTTAATATCATCCATTAAATATTTATACATGCAAACATATGACATATGTATACCTGCAACAAATACAACAAAATGAAATAAAATAAAGAAAAAATAAATAATATAATAAATTGATATGATAAAAATATTGAAGGATATTTTAGTTTTATTTGCACAAATAACAACAACAAAATTAAGCAAAATGAAAAATAAATAAAAAACATAAATAAGAAATATTTTTAAAAATTAAATAGTATGATAAATTATTAAAATAAAAAATTGAAGGACATAATTGAGTTCCTCATTTATGACATGTTTATAATGGATCGATATCATCATGTATATTTGCGCAGCAAAGACATGCAATACAGAAAATAAGTACCGATTATGGTATTACCAGATTATTTTCATAGGGAATTTAGAAATAACTCTTATATGTTTTATGTTGTAAAAGTTTAATCCTTAAACCAAAAAAATATATCTCACTTGCATGATAGGTGGTGGTTGTTCTCTTATTTATGGTAGCGTCATGTAGTTTAACATGCATGAGCGGTTTCAAGGTCCGACCAGGCTAGACACATGCCCAGGCTTTGGCCCAATTTTTTTTTATTTAAGGTAAAAAATGGAAAAATAAAGGTAAAAAAAGGAAAGGGAAAAACTGAAAGGGAAAAAAGGGACCTTCACCTTCGTTTCGAGCAACTTTGCCGACAACCCATTTCTTGTCGCCGCGATACTGTTGGATAACTTGGATTGACACAGCGGAAAAGAAGGTAACTTTCTTCTTATAAATTCTTTTAATCATTACCATACACTCTCTATTGAACTTTATCAATGAATGTTGTTGTGGAATTTTATTATTTTGTTTTTGAAATTCAATCAAGTTAAGGAATTCATTTCCATAGTTTAGGTTTACCCTGGTCTTGATTCGTTCCGAGAGTTTTAAATGTATATCCCAGAAAATTGGTATAAAAAAAAGGCATGAAGGGTAAACTGGGAGTCTGGAAAGAATTCATGAACATTCGTGATAAAAAATTGGGGGCAGCTAAGAGTGATTCATCCAAGAGGTCCCATGAGGATTTGGATGAATTTCTAAAGACATTCTCAACTGATGAGGATTTAAAGGTAATCATTTTTATATATATTTATATCTTTTACTATAGATAAAGTTAATAGCCTATATAATGAGTCTTATCCATTTTCTTATTTTGCAGTATTTTGATGACATCATGCGGCAACTCTCTATTTTGTTGCCCATTTGTTTAACTTTCTTACTGAGCAACTCTTTATTTTGTTGCACATTTGTTGAAATCATAATTTTCTTATCTCTCAACAGCAAATTCTATCATATTCTTGACATGATTCTCAATTGATTGTGATTGTTAAATTGGATTTTGCTATGTTTTTATATGGGGACAGATTTGGAGTTAAAATTTGCATCACTTTAGACTGAGTACAAAAAATATTCTTAAACCCCATCTAGGCTAGAGTGAAACTTGGAAGCCAAGACCTAGAGGTAATTATCCTTCATCATTATTCATCACTGATTTAATAATAATTTGTCAATTTGTCTCATACTTATGACTAACTAATTAAACATGATCAGTTGCTGAAGGACTTACCTCATGAAGAAATTCAGATAGGGACGAAGTTTGGAATAGTGAAAATGGAACCAAACAATATCACAGTAAATAGTTCACCTGAATATGTTCAATCATGTTATGATGCTAGTCTCCAATGCCTTGGAATGGATTACATTGATCTCTATTATCAGCATCGTATTGGCACCACAATACCGATTGATGATACAGTAAGTAGTGTT